>NW_009937593.1:0-26800 GCF_000696875.1 Nestor notabilis
CAGCACAGCCCCGGCTCGGGGAGCGGAGCGGTAGGATTTGCTGCCGAGCAGCCCAGGGGAGCGCTGTGCTCGGGCTGAGGCCGTTTGTTCCCGTAGCGAGGTGAAAATGGTGTTGAAGTGTGGTGATACAGCCAGAGCGCTCGGTAAAACCAGTCGAAGTTCGAGGGATAACCCTGGTGTGTTTTCTCGAATTTTGCAATGAGGAGGGCTGAGGAACTGAGCTGTGGTGCACGCTGCTGCGGAAGCACACCCGTGCGCGCCGAAGTAGCATCACTCCATGTGCTTGGCATCTCCTGCAGGAACAAGAACTGCCACAGCAGGGCCTGAAGTGGAGGCTGCAGCAAGACAACATGAGGCAGGGCAGGACAGGACAGGGACGAGGACAAGCTCTTGGGTAATTGCACGGACTTTAATAGGACCACAAGAATCACTGGAAGATGTTATGACCAAGAGGTGACTTCACCCAGCGCTCAGTCACTGGAGTTTCAGCAATGCTTTCATCTGTGCACAATTGTCTCAGATGATAATAAGCTACAATACTTGGTTGGGGGGGGGGGGTGTTTTAAGATAGCTTCAGCACTGAATTCTGTCTGGTACTTTTCCACTTTTAGGCACCAGGCAAAGCACATCCTCATGTCATTACAAAGGTAAGATGTAGAGGAGATAGCAGTATACACTCTTGTAGCCAAACCACCACACAGATTTTTTCAGGGCTTTTTTCCACAAGGAAAAGTGACCAGGAGTCCTGTAACACAGTGGTTGACTGGAGGCAGGGGAGCTAGGAGAGGTGGCACCATATGAAGTAATCACCTTCCTGTGTCAACCACATGGTCGTCGTCTTCCAAAGTATCTTACCTGCCCACTTCTGTTCTGCACAAGATGTCACCCCTTTGTAGGATACATACTAATGGGACTGATGACTGCTGTTGCTTAAAACACTAATTTTATTCCTGGAAATTTTTTCTCTTCTGCTTTGTATGGCAAAACTGATTTTTTCAAGGTGGAGGAGGATGAAGGGGAAGCACTACATAAGCAAGCACTGTTCAGAGCAATCTCCCCAGTCTCAGAGTCTGGGATTACAGCTGTGCTTTCCTCAGAAGTTCAGCACTTTTGAGTCACCCCTCTCTCCCTCCTCTCCCCAGACAGAAATGCACAGCCTACAGTAGATACATGACAACATGAACATTCACAGCCATGAGGCTGGTTTTCAGTACCAGACTGTGGGCTTGGGGGTCCCTCCATGTGAGCGTGCGTGTGTCCAGCTATCACAGTTAGGAAATGTGATTTTGCCTGCTGCTTTTTTCAGCAGCTGCAGGAGACAAGAGGTTCCAGCTTCCCACTAAACTCCAAGCTGTCTCCCTCCCCTTCTCCTTCTCCTCAGTACAGTTAATAATGACAGGTTAACCATCCTTGTGCCTACCTTGTTCTCTCTGTCCCTGCTGTGGGGTGGCCAGCAGGACGGCAGCGCTGGCTCCTTCCTGGGATGCAGGCAGGGCTGAGAACTCTCTGCAAGGCCACTGCTGCTGGTCTGGGCCAGCAAGGGGCACCTCATGGGCAGGAGGTGGTCTAGAGCTGCTGGGCTCTCCTACCTCTCTCCTCTCTGCTGGCTGGTCCTCTGCTTCCTCAGACACAGCTCTGGGGTGTGACAGGGACTGCACTCTCTCCTCAGCAGTCCTGACAGGGAAAAAACAGATTTCTTGATAGCATAGCATCATTATACCACTTTTCATTCATTTAAAGTATTCGAAGTGCAATTACTTACACAATTTGAGTCAAGGAAATGAGTGTGTAGGGGGGGAAATGTATCAGCTGATGTGATTCATTAGTAATGGTGGGCGATATATGTCCCTGCACAGCAGCAAGGATGAGATGGCTTCAACAGCTATTAAATAATTAGATAGGTGCTGGAATAGGGTGAACTCTGTCCAACTCTAGTAGAAAGGCATGAACTAGTCTAGGACAGCTCCACACAGCACAGAGGCAACCCCGATTTCCAATTCTGGCTTCTGCACTGTTTGGTTTGGGTTTTCTTTTTAACTATTTAACCTAAAAGATATGGTTGGCACAAGCACAAAGAGTGTAGGCTGGGTATGAATGAACTGTGCCTGGAAATTAGAAACAGGCTTTTAATGACTGGAGCAATCAGATTGTAGCAGAGCATAATAGGAGGAAAAATACCCTTAACTCCTTGAATATGTGGCATATTAAATATGCTTCAGTCCAGAGTGCTCCACTGCAGTTTATGTTCTCATGTCCAGTTGCAATGTTGACTGGAAATTGAGCAATGCCACAGCAACATGCTGAACCAAAAGCCTGTGAACTGCTTTTCATGTAAAGCTGTTTACAACAGGATACAGTCATTCTGTTTTATAATATTCTTTTTTATACCAGGTATTTGACAAGTTATTGTGTGTCTCACTATCTTAATCATCCGTAGTTTTGAATCATGCTTCAGATGAGTTCTATTCAGTTTGCAAAGCGTAGGAATTGAGGATGTCTTTGCTGTTCTCAGATAAATCATTGCAGCAAAACCGGGGGGGGGGGGAGGGGAACAGATCTCCCTCTGTGGTTAGGGGTTAGACTTCAGTTAATACTAATTACAGAAACAAATAACCTTGCAAATACTTTACAGGGATTTGAAATAATGAAAACAAAGTCCCAAATTGCCATATAGTCATCAATATCACAGTGCAGCATAAGCAGCACTAACACAACCTTCTCAACAAGAACTTTGCCAAACAACTTTCCACCTTTCCCTCAGGAGGAGGATTTAGCCCCCAAACATGGTTATCAAATCCAGAGCATTTTCAATAAGAGGGCGAGAAATGAGTTCAAGAGCCTCAAAGCCAGACTTGGGACACTATCTCATGGACAAGGAGTAAGTCAGCTCCAGTTTGTAATCACCTCTCATTTGGTACTCCTGGAGGGTGTACCAAACCCCTACTGAACAGGTATTGCTTAACAATTGATTTGGCCAGTTGGCTAATCCACTTGGCTAGTGAGCTGGCCTTTAGCAGGTTTATCTTATTTTCATTCTTCCTTTTCTTATACTAAACCAGCTCCAGGTTCTTCCTCCCATTATTTGCATGCAGGTGAAATTTAGTTGTCTTTATTAGGAAGCAAGGGACTTCATACCTGTGCAGGAGTCACCAGTGAACAGCTTGATAGGAGGCATAATCCATCTAGACTTTGCAGATCATTTTTTCTCTTGGCTAGCATGTCTTCAGGTTCCACTTCTTCTAAAGAAAGATAATGGCCAGAGGAATCTTTTAATGCATGAAGTCAGGCAAAAGCTACGCAGCTACCAAATATGTTAGGGTCAGTCAGGCTGTCTGTCCGTTGCTCCTGAGGCAGTCACCTAATAGCCCTCACACCCATTCTTTCAGATCACTTGTCTTCACAGTCAAAAGGATGCAGTTTTTTACTTGAGGAAAAATAATGTGTGTGGATTGTGCTGAAGTAGAAATACAGAAAAGATGAGCTTTTCAGCAAGGTAAGCTCCAGGGAAATTGTGGTGGTTAACACCACTATACCTTGTCTTCTCTGTGTTTTTACTTCACATTCAATAGGTGCCTTTAAAGTAACCCAAACCCTATTCTAGTAGGAAACCAAGGCCTTAAAGAAGAACCATTTACTCTGCCATTTGCTTTTTATTTTGTAAATACTGACTAGCTGTCAGAAATAAAATATTCTCCTCTGCTCCCTCTTCAGTTAGCACCTTCTATCCCTTACTCCTGTTGTTTACATTTACTCTCACTCACTCAAGTTGTCTTACTGGGCGCTCTGCTTGCCAGCTGCTCTGCGGAGGCTCACATCCTCAAACTGCTTTAGCCTCTGCCCTCCCTGAAAGCTTCCCCTTATACTTTCAGTTGATGCCCTGACAGGCTCAGCCCTGCATTCATGATCAGGCCTGTTTGCTATGAACTTGCAATAAGAAGTCAAGAAGACAGCTTGATCTCTGTTCTTTACAGGGATCAACACATGAGCTTATGCCAGGTTGTACATCATACATGCTGGAGGGTCAGGCCAGGGACTGATGGGCAAAGGCATTAATATCTGAAAACAAGTTTCAGCATTGCAGCTGAAGTTTCCTTTCTTTGTTAGGGTGAAGTTAATCTACAAAAGCAACGCAGGGCACAAAGCAATCACTAAATAGTGGTTATTCTCTCGACAGCATGTCACTAGAGACACTACCACACTGTGCCTCACTAATATATAGCATTGTATTAGGAAACTACTTTTTGAAACAAAAAATGTAAAAGCAGCTGCTCAACAAACGTGTTACTGTGGTCTTGATACAGATTTCCAGTTTTAAACTGGAACAGAGATCGAACTGGCTCATATTTTACTATTTCTAACAGATGTCATGATCAAAAGATGGCTGCTAGTTAACCAGTCAGACTACTAAGCCAGTCTTTGACAAATGTATCAGATATATCATGTTGTATTATCTGCAGTTATTTAAACACATTTGTTTTACCACACACTGGATAATATTCATAATTCACAATGATGAATAATGATGATAACGATCACATAATTCACAATGATGGCATGCTGAGAGATAATTATAGCAAAAAACCCAAACAAAATGGCAGCTACGTTCTGTCCAAATGAACACGCAGCAAAAGCTTCATTGTGAAAAAGAGCCTATGAAACCATCCTACCACACAAGTGGGTTGGGTTGTTTTATGACCTGCCTCAATAGATGGCAACTGCCCAGAGCAAAACCAGAAAGACCAAGTGTGTAGACAGCAGCATCACTTGAATGTGTGGCAGCTGCAGCTGTTAGAAGGTGAAACACAAAGGCTGGTGATTTTCATCGACAGCTTATGGTACGATGTTTTTTATTCCCTCACGATCTGGTCATCTTCAGAGTATGCACAATTCTCCTCTTTTCCCACTTCGTCTATTCTGTTTAAATCCCCAGTGGCACTCAGAGATCATGTTTGTGCTTAAAATTGACATCCTGCAAAGTTCTCTGTTCATTACTAGTTGATTTTTTGTGATAGCTGTGATTAAACTGGTACAAATACATTTACATCCCTAGTAGTGAGATTACTATCTCTTTGGAAAAAGACTGGCTCTCACTAGCAGTATGAATTGACTGGACAGCCACATTCTTCCAAACGCTTGTGAATGCACCATCCTCTTCAGCAAGGAAAAACTGTCAACAACTGGATTTTTAAGGACTAGATAAAAATTCCCATGGTGCTAGAACTATTAAGTGAAAGAACACAGAGATGGAAAAGAATATGATGGAGACAGTACAAGGCTCCAATGTCCAAGCATCTGGAGGATTCTCTGTACTTCTGTATCTAGAAGTTTTGTAACAGAAACTGCATTCACAGTCCATGGAACAAGATACTATTTCCTGTGTTTGTAATCAACGTGATATATGGGTTACAATATTTGTGTTTATTTTATTTTGGGCATTAATCTCATTAGTATTTTCACTTCCACACCAGGGAGAGAAAAAAGCATTCTCCCAGCTACATTTCTTAATTCTGATTACTGATTCCAATCTACAAGACAGAATTAAAAGCAAACTCCTTGTCTGCATCTCTGTCCTCATTTTCTTTTAAAAACCACTGGATGTAGAATCTCAAGTATACATTATCTCAAGTCTTCTGAAAACCTACAATGGCAAGTTAGATCTGGTGAAACAAGGGTGTGATCACAGGCTAGCAAGCCTGCCACTCTTGAAAGCCTGCCAGGTTTAAATATTTAATGATCAGACATGATACCTATCCATCCTCCTAATCAAGTCTTTTTTTAGGTACCAGTCTGAAGAGCCTCAGGAAGTGCAATCAGACAGTGCTGGAGACCTCCAGAGGCTGCTCACACCAGTTGACAGCTACACTTGCTAGGAAATGAATAAGGGAGGCAAAATTCTCTGCCCTGTTCCCTTAAAGGCACATTGAAGCCATACAAGGGCTAGAGTGCCTTGAAATCAAGTGGCTTTTATAAAGCCTTTTCTTTATATCCTTCATGCTGGTAACATCTTTTATTTTTTTTTTTTAACTTAAAATTTAATGAAATGGAACCTTTCACAAACTTGAAATAATCAAACTTTTTCCTTGGAAGGCAGTGGACAGGGATAAGTTCCACACATGCAGAACATCTAAGAGATGTCTGCTTATAGATGTAGCACATATGAACCATGCAGTGGGAGCACGTAAAAGCAGGCATGGGGTTTGGGTTTGGCAAAGCACCAGGTTATGCCATTTGCTTTAGAACCACGGGGAGGCTTTGGGAGCTGATGTAATATAAGAAATGTAAGTAACAAAGTCAGAAAAGTGTCTCTCAAGTCACCTTTTGAAAAGAACTTTGGTTCCTTCAGCTAAATGCTCCTCCTTCTCTTACTGGGGTTCCTAACTCTCCCTTCCTTCAGGAGATAAGCATTTATCCCATTCTTTTCTGCAACACAATAGCCACAGGAGAGTTGGTGCTTTCCCCCTTATTTAGTAGCTGAAGGGACAGGACACTCAAGCTGAACATGGGAACCTCTAACTAAGGCAATTCCTTGGGAAGACAAGACTGTAAGACTGTTCTTCACTGTCTCTCAACTGGTCTGTTGGCTCAAATAGATCGTAAGAGTCACCTGAACTGAGTCTTCACTACTGGACACTCCTCATCCCGAAGATTCCCATCATCAATAGATGATACTGTAGTTCCTTCACAACTGGATTAATAAATATTGGATTATTCTTAGCAACAGGAAGTGCATCAACAAAGAGCTCCAAGCCTGAAGACCACATAGATCCACAGGAGATCCACATGCCAGATGTAGGCTCAAAGCCATTCAGACAAAATAATAGACTAAACCCCACTTCTCCTACATCTTTGGTGAAGTGTTGAGTTTTATGACATCTTCTATTGCAAAGAATAGCTCCTAGGAAATTATTCTAACTGAAGCTAATACTAAAATTTCTATTGTGTCCCAATGAGACCAATGGATCTAAGCAAGGCTCATAAAGCGTTCAGCAGCTGGAGAAAAAAATTTATGAGATGGCAATGTTAACAGATAATAGTGTTCTCTACCCTTGCATTTCTTTTCTGGGCCCGTGGGTCTAAGTTTAACTGTGATAGTTCATTAGCACAGCTTTCCTTTGGGTTCAGAGTTTTACACTCTGCATCTGACACTTAGACCCATGTCTAAGCAATAGAAGGGTTTTATTCTGTGATAACTCCAATGGTATCAGAAAGTCATTTGAAAGAGATTCAGCAAGAATTCCGATTTGCATAAAAAGGAAAATGGTGCATTCAAGGATAAAAAAAGAAAAATTTCCTTACAGAGCGACAGAATTGGTCTGGCTTATTATACCCACCCAATGAACAGCAGCTTGTCCATATGAAAGAAGTTTGTTTATGCTTTCCACAATGTTCACAGGTTCCTTTCATGGCACTTCATATTTCTCTACTGCACAACAGAACAGAGACTAGGAGAATAATGTGGCTGTTCTTTATTTCAGAGTGCTGTACAATACTAACTACTGTACGGTCCTTTGGGTTAAGTCCGGGGTAGTGACAACTGATGTCATCACCTGATAAAGGGGAGCATGCTTAAATATGATTGTACCATTCTCAGAGAGTGCTTTTATAGATCAGATGCCTGATAAGAAAGCAGATATGAGTTTACTGGGGTGGAAGATGCATGAGGACATTAGCAGTCATGTTCTTGTATAACTGCATACTTCTCCATTTAAACTGCTGCTGCACCTACCCCAGAGGAAATCCTTCTAATTACTGTGTAAAGAGAGTCCCAATACAACAAACAATTTAGGCTTGGAAGTCAATATTTAGTTGAATGTGTGGGAGTACTGAACTAAGTGGGTACAGATGTGCTCACATTCTGGGGTTTGCATCAGCAGAAACACTCACTGAAGGTACAGGAAAATGTAAACAATCCTTAGTGCAAAGACTCCAATGTACTTCCTGCAAGTCTGTGTACAAGACAAGACCAAATGCTGGCACAGAACTTGACTATTAGAAAACAGAACAAAAAACGTTCATCTAATTTTGAATCTTCATCTGGAGATCAAATATTGGCAAATCTGCTTCAAAATGGGGGTGGGGGAGTCAAGGACAAGTCAAAATCTCCTGTATAAATTTGAAGGAGAAAGGGGCTAAATGTTGCATTAAGTAAACAAGCGAATAAGGTGTAAAATTTTCAGGCAGCACCATCTGCATTGGATGAATGCATTGAGACTGCCCCAGTGTCATTACTGGGGGAAGGATCTAGAACAGCTCTGAGGGTGCTACGGCTCGTCCAGGAAACTAATCAGTTACTTGAATAGGTGCCTGCTAAGGTCAGTACTCACAAAGTTTCACTGTGTTAGCCTGACCTTGCGTCTACAGAAGCCTTTACAACAGCAATGAGCTACTAGAACACTGCAGCAGGGTTGGCTGGTTACAGTTATTCATGGCTCTGATTAGCCAGAATGGCCCTTTGTGATGATGTTAAACATACCCCATTTCCCAGCAATGACCATGTTCTTATCATCAAGAGGAAATACCTTCCAACCCTTTTGTTTCAAACAGATAAAGCAAACAGGAAATACTCAGCTACCTTGCTCCCAGTCTTTTTCCATCCATTTCACTACTTCCTATGTCTATTTTGGGACAGGACTGTTTAAGAAAATTGCTTCTTCAAAAGTTCAGGTTTCACTTTCGCCGGCAGATTGTGCCCTCAGTATCTCACTGGCTTCTCCCTCCTTCTACCTTCGCTGGGGGGAAAAGAGCAGGAGCAAAAGGAGGATTAAAACAGGAGTGTTCACAACACCAGCTTCTTTCGGCTGCTGCCCTTCCTTCCTTTTAACTAAGGGCTATTTTTCATAGCACTGAGAAACGGTTCATGAATATTCCCTCTGAGTGGCAGTCTGGGATTCTTTGACAGTAGAGCTGGGCATGCAGGAGCAAGCATTTTTTGTACTCTTTATACTAACAATTCCAGGTGTCAGATTCCATCAGTTATTTGAGAAGAGTTAACCTGTGGCTCTGTATTTTTGAAAAACCCCACAGAATTTCATGCAGTCCAGCAATTTCCTGTTGCTTTCAGAAAATCTGGAGGCATTAATACAACATTAAAAAAAAAAGATTAGTTCTTGTTTGTATGTCAAATATAAGCACAGAAAGATTTTGGGTTTGTATCACACTAGTGTATGGAATGGTAAAATAAAAGAATGGGAACATAAGATCCTTGCACAGAGATGGTAGCCTAAAAATGGCTGTGGTTTCTGCTTATGACGAGCTTCAGGGAGCTGGAAAGTATGGTGCAGAAGTGTCACATCTTTACTGTTTTCCTAGAGAATATTGCATTTTTTTAGTGCCAACATCAGGGCAGCTGACAAGGAAAAGGCTAGGATAAGGGTCCTCTGATCAGGGAATTTTCTATACCATTCTGTCCTTCCACCAGTCGTATTTCCTCAGGGGAAAAAAGAATTGGTGGGAAAGTATAAGAAATTCCCAGATACATTGCTTAAATTAAATTATGTTTTTAAAAGGAAATCAATTAAACGATTCCTACTAGTTCATCAGGTCAGTTTCCACCTCATCCATGTTTCTCATTTTACAGCCCCACAGCTGTCTTCAGGTGTTTATTTCCTTCCCATTAATCTCTAGATATCTTTTTACTCTAGAAAAGATTTCACAGTAAGTCTGTAGATAGCCACACCTGCATGATAATACTGAAGAACAGTAACCCCACAGCCATACATACTCAGCTTTAGATGTATTAATGATGAAGACAGCTTGGAGAGGTGTTTTACATCCTTAAGCTTGCAGAAAACAGAAAATACCTATGAAGGAGAAACACTTACCAGCTCTGATTTTTTCCAGAATGACACTGTATTCAGTTCAGTTACAGATTAAGACGATCCCGAGACTTGCTCCAGTTTCAGCTGAACTAAATAGGAGTGTTCTCACCAGAAGAATCAACATCACACATAAAAAGCACCAAAGAAAGAAAAGGCTCCTGTTCATCTCTAGGGTTTCTCTATGGACCAGAGGTGACATGAATAATGCAGCACTCTTCTGTGTCTCTTTTTAAAATTTTCTCCTGTTAAGGACAGTAGCCTTGTGTTTTTCCATTAATCCTCCACCTGCAGCCTCAAATTCCAGACTGACAAACTAGAATTTGCTGTATGCAGGATGCTTTTATTAATCATATAGATATTTGTATGTGGTGCAACACTTAGCCCAGACACATAAATGGTGAGATAAAAAAAAATCTTTATGCTGACACAGAAAGAAGTGCTCCACTGGGGTCATTACAGTCAGCAATGAGATGATTCCCCACTCTGATGTTAAAATTGCTGCAATTCCACCAAAGCTATCATTCAACAGCCTCTGGCAACACCACCTCAGTAATAGGTTCAGACAGCTTAGTTTAATTATTATTATCACTTTGTGAATGTCTTCAATATTGCCTCATGGTAAAGGTGGTTTATGCCAAATACAATGTTCTATTTGGTGCACTCTGTGTTTCTGAATTCAGTTCATGTTTTGTTTTGAGCTGATTCAAAGTGAAATTGTGTTCAATTTTTCACTTTGGCCATGCAATAGAAAAAGCAGCCCTTCAGCCTTACCACTCTGTTGCCAGGTACCGAATTGCTCAGTGATGACTTACAGACTCAGGGTTTTTTTTGAAGAAATTGGCTGGTCTCAGGTCTCACTCTTGAAGTTATTTACAGTCTACTTATGTCAAAAAGAACAAAAAAAACAAACCCCGCACAGATATTAATTACATTTGCAAGTTCACAGTTATTTACTCAGGTGCTTTTGTAACAAAGGAAAACGAGCTAACAAAACAGACTTGCAAATAAGGATATTTAAACCTGACAGTGTTCAGATACCTCAGCAAGACCTGTTGTTTAAAACTAGTAATCAACAGAAACATTGCATGATCATGGATGCAGCAGCATTCACTCTCCTAATTTGCCTTAATTTGGTAAAGATATTCACTCTGTATCCCAGCTTTTCAGACCATCATGTGGGAGAACTCAGATGCAAATCTTTTAGCTTAAATAGCATAAGGGGTTGAATCGGCCAGCTCACAGCTCATTACCTGAGGGACAGCCACACCGAACATACAAGACAACTCCCTCCCCTGCTTACCAGGACACAGACTGATGCATTTTTTCCATCATCTCAAACTATACACATTTCTCTGTTCTTCAAGTACTGTGTTGTCTCTTGAGCAGCTCATCTGGGGGCAGTCAGTTGTCTGGCAAAGAGAGTAAAAGAATCAGAGTGTTTTTTGTGGAGTAAAGAGAGAGTGAGCACAGGAGTAATGTCCCTTTGACAAGGCAGCTTCACAGCTTTCATGTTTCCTCTCCCTCCTTTCCTCTTTTGAATTACATACATGCCTACTCTTTCCACAGAGCCTGAGAAACACTCTTGCACTGGAGTAACCTTGGTATTATTTTTTGGGCTCCTTATGTTGCTATGTAAGTCTAGTCTATACCAGTGTTCTGCAGTCTGTGGTCAGCAGAGATACAGGACTATTTCTTATTTTGGGATATTGGAATATGGAATATTTGGAATACTATGGACTATTCCTTAAGGTAACACAAAAAAGTAAGATACTGATATAAGTAAGATATTGATAAGTGTAAATTCATCGTCCCAGGGCCAAGAGGTCGTTGATCTCCCAGTCAGGAGAACTGGGAAGTTACCAGGCCAGGATGTCTCCATTTCTGCCAGTGCTGTGCACTATTTTTGGGCCTTCTGTAGTCAGCAGCACCAAAACAGGTAAACATTTACTCTGCAACTATCACACACCAGCTCCCATCTTCCAAAAGATCTAAAAGCTCCCTAGCAGATGGTGAATTTAAACAACACGCCGATCTTGTGGCTCCATTTTGACTGAGAAACTGGTTTTCCCTCAAGGGCTCCACTTACCATAAACACAATTAAGGCTAAACACATTATCTACTGCATATCATCATTAGAAACTGCCATTTGCTTTTAGCTTTGTCTTTGGGTGTAGTCTGCTGTAGACACAAACCATCCCTCAGTGATTAGGATGCTGCAGCTCTATACCTTAAAACCATTTTCAAGTTTAAGTAGTGGGCAGGATTAGATGCTGCAGACTCTAAATCACAGTGCAATGATATTACTCAAAAAATACTCCAAAAGATTTTAAATCCTGTTCTAAATTTAAGCCAGAAAGGCTGTACTACTTAGCTGGCACACCAAGCTGTCTCAGAAGGGGGACAGGATGGTGGTACTGAGTTCCCAGCAATAGATAAACCCATCTGTGCACTTGCCTTCTGCATCAGCGTTGGTTTTGTGGTCATGGTGAGTGATTTTGTCAGGAGTACATGTAAAAGGCCTAAATCAACATCTCCTGGTTTTGTCCTTAAAGCAACTTCTGCTCTCAGAGCAGGACAGCGCACTGATAAACTACTTTTCCACATTTACAGGGAAGGATATATTTTTTCACACTTGTGTGTGTGTTTTGAGTACGTGCCAGTTTAGTTTCACTACTTTCTCTGTAAAAGGCATGTTGCAGAGATTGACATATGCTATAGACACATCTCCTTCCAGCAGATCTCCTTACAGTCTTTCCTTATGAGACAACGAGAGGGGGAATCCAAATCTGAACTCTCCAACTCTGGATCACTTGGGTGTCTCCTCCTTCACAGAACTGAAATACCCAGAAGTACCTTCCCTAAACCATAAAAAGGGAGATCTGACAGTAGGCTGTTTGGATCTGTAAAGCTACTCTTCACTTTCTCAATCTCTTTTTCATTCTCTGCCCTACCCTAGCAAAGCCCCACGCTACGCCCCAGTGCAAGAACACTGCTCAGAGCAGCAAGCTAACGAGATCAGGCAGAATGTGGCTGATCAGCCCATGCGAAAACATTGACGAGGTAACATCTGGACCTTTCTCTGTTGTCAGTCATGTAATCTGGGTTTTGTTGATTCTGCTGATTAATGCTGTTACAACAATCCAGAGACAGGTTGCAAGGGCAGATGGGAAAGTGTCATAGCTGACAGATAGGGGGAAAAAATAGTATTTCTGAGCTGCTCAATACACTGGCCTGTCTGACTGCTACAGGAAACTATTAGCCATTGTGCCATAAGCCACTGAGAGCAGCACTCAAACAGCAGAGCAAGAGGAATACTTCTATTTGCTCTGCAGAAAAACTTCTGTATTTCACAACAACGCACTGGCTGGTCTATTAATCATTCATTTAACTGTTTCCTGAGAAATAAAATGAATTGCATGCCAGGAACAAGGAAAAAGACTAGGTTCAGCAACAAAAGGTTTTATTATCTTTTCATTTCTTGCTTTGTCTTTGTTACGTTCCTAACTGATAGAGGCACCAAGAAACAGATGCATTATAATATATTGCTCTGACCAGTATTTTTGCAAGAGTTAATGAGACACAGAGCAGTGCAAAGCATTTCCAGAGGTACATAATCTAACTTACTCTTGTTCAATTAGTATTTTTTGAGAAGAAACACTCCCCCTCCAAGCAGGGCTGCTCAAGAGTAGCATGCTGTGTTCAAATTAACCTGCTCTCTGATCTGTCCCGTGCATGGATTCCTTATGCTCCAAAAGTGAAACCATTTGGGTAGGAGCACTGATCTGTCTTTTGATCCTTCAATACATAATCACTAGGTGTCTTGTCTGTGAGAAATATCTGGGAAGCAAATACAGCACCTCATGTACAGCAGTGAAATCCTCCTAAGAACAGCGCATATTAAGAGAGAGGAAAGATCTGGAAATGAATGAGGCTGGCTGTGCTCTGTTAATGATGATGTGCTTGGTGCCACAGTGTCACAGTAATAGCACTGTGACTGAGTGCTCATGATTTCAGTCCTCAACGGAAGGACAGCTCATGGCTGTTGCATGTTGTCTTTGATGAAAGGCAAACAAATGACAAATCTCTTTTACCAGAGAATGATTTTGCCACTTCTATCTGCTCACAATCCTTACTTCCCACAGATGCAAAGCAGGCAGCAGGGACATTCTTGATTAAGTTTCTGCATAGAAAATTCTACTCTCTTGATCCTTAAGTAAAAATACATTGAAGTGGTGACTTAGTACCTGCTTCCCAGTTTAAGTAGGAGGCATATGTGTGTGCATATTGGGACCATCACAAAAGCATTTCCTTCTTGCCTGAGGCAAACACCTTGCCTCAGTTAGAGGACTTCTCAGGACTCTGCTTCAACTCAAATCACTCCTGAGTAACAGCTTCAACCTCCAACACAGCACAACTTGTGGCACCTGACTCACATCGTGCTGAAGCAGATCCCTACATTTTTTTTTTTTTTTAGCCTAACATAACCCAAAACCACTTTAAAATGGCATTAGAGAGCTTCAGAGACTTCAAAACTAAACTGTGTAGCTGGAATACTCAGCTTACATTTGAAATACCTTATGCTGGCACAAAGACACCTCCATCTCTCTGATGGTACCTTGTAACAACCCTCATGCAAACCAATTAGTTTTGGTTGTCCTGTGCTGGTGTTACCTCCATCTGCTGGGATCAACATCTGAAGGACCTTCCAGGAAAAAAAAAAGCAACAAACAAGGAGTTTAGAACACAATGACTCTTTTCTTTGGCTTTTTCTGTTTTTTGTTGGGTCTTTTTTGTCTTCTCTTTTTCTTCCTACACAAAGGCACACATTCACACAGCCAGCCAGGGGGTTCCCAGTTTCTGCACTTATTGTTCCAACCAGCCTGATCAGTTCTTATGGGTGTGTGATTTCTATCTTTGGGTGGTGGTTTTCAGTTATTTTGCTATCACCAAAGAAAGGGATGTTTAATGCCTCTCTCAGTAAAGCCATAACAGTTTACTGTCCCAGCAAAAGACATGGTAGCCCAGCCACCTAGGTACCAACAATGTACAAGCAGAATGCTTGTCTCTTCATGCCAGAAAAAGGAAGTGGATCAGTCTGGTTTTCACTTGACCATAGTGATCACAACTAGCAACCTCGCCAGGGTATGTGACTGCTTTTTCATGTCACATTGCCTGCAGAATAATGACTGCGTTAAAAAGGGTTTAAACCACGACAAAACCTGAGGTTTCTAAAAGTGAGAAAGAGAGATGACAGGTTGTATTCGTCTCGTCAGTGGCTGAATCAGAGATCTGCACCAATGCAGACTGCAGGTGGCAGCATCCAGTAACCCAGCTGCACGGTGAGCAGAGGAAAGTCAATTCGGGGTTTGAATTCACAATCTATACTGCAAGTGCATTGGTATCTGTAAGATTTCAGTCTGAATTTTCCACTTTAATACAATATTTATTATACTAATCAATGTATATAATAATCTGTATTTTAGTTTTTGACCTTTACGACTTTGCTGTCTACGTATTGTCACATTCTCATGTAACTCTAGTTGCATACTTTGCAGGTAACTTGCATAAATTACTCTTTCAACAACGCCATCTTCATCAACACAGTCACCACACAGAAAAGCCAAGGACAGAGGTATAGGGAATCTTGTTCTCCGTAAGTGGAACCTCTTTTCTGGCAGACTTTTGTTAAGTGCTCTGGAAAGCCAAATCAAGGGAAAGGGCTAAAAAAGATGTGATTGTCTACTGTAAAATGGAACATATGTTCAAACAAACAAACAAAAAAAAACCCCAAACAACAAAAATCTGGGACTAAGGTTAATTAATGTCCCATTTCACCAGAGGGTGGTGAGGCACTGGAACAGGTTGCCCAGAAAAGCTGTAAATGCTCCATCCCTGGCAGTGGTCAAGGCCAGGTTGAACAGAGCCTTGCGTGACGTGGTCTAGTGTGAGGCGTCCCTGCCCATGGCAGGGGGGTGGAACTGAATGATCTTAAGGTCCTTTCCCACCCTAAGTATTATATGACTTAAGACCCTCTGGGAACCTCCCCATGCAGGCACTGGACCACGGAGCATCTCCCTTACTCTTGGACTCCTCCTGGCTGCAGGGACCTGAAGCCCCTCTTCATGAGCGGTAGCAGCAACGGGATTCTGCATACTTGTACCTTTCACATCCCTTTCCCTTCTAGAACCAGATAGGTGTGCATTGACTTTGTTGTGTCTGGCAGGGTGCCCTGAAGAGGAAGCAACCTCTGAAGTATTTTGACTGCACTTGCAACTAGTCTTTGCAAAGCCTGTGTAAAGTCAGTACAGCTTTTGCAAAGGAACAGGTATTTTTTGCCTGTTTAAACTATGTCAAATCTCCTTTCCACATTGTCTGCTTTTATAATGAAAGCAATGTAGAATTCTAGGAAAAACTGAAATACTGAGATACTTATTCTTCTGACTGCACCAAGTTTGTAGTTAGACAATAATTCAGTCATCCAACCACATACTTCTTCTTACATCAGAAACATCTCTGGCTTGCAAGCCAGCCCTAGTGATCGCCTTTCCAGCATCTGAGGCCTTACCATTCAAGTTAATTACTTTCTGAGGGCTAATGGTCAAGTCCTCTTCCTTCTGATATCACCATGATGATCTCTAAGGTGGTTTTGTGACATACATCATGTAGGTGGAAATCCTGTTAATTCCTATTGTCTAGAAAAGTCAGAAAGTCCATTAAATTAAGCAGAAGTTTTTACAGCTCTTGGACTGTATAATCACTGGTGTCAGCACCACAGTCATGCAGCAGAATGGGCTTTGTCTCCTCTGCATGAAATTTCTCAATTCTGTATTTTTTCCAGTCTGTGAGTCTACTCCTTCATGGTTCTGGCTCCAGCAGTTGTTAAGGTGTGATAATAACAAGTACATGCAATTTCCTTCTTACAGCAGGATTTCTCTTTTGAAGTGTTTCATGCTGTGGTCCATTACTCCAAGGCACAAAGAGCTCAGCAGTAATCTCACAGGTCTCAGCTGACAGCTTTGCCTGCCTTGTCCAAGCCAAACTGCGTGGTGCCAAGTTGGAAGCACAAATATTACTGTTGGTGGCAGGGTGTATTAGCATGAAAGTAGAATTTGTTGTGAATGTGAGGACTTGACTTCTCAGAAATTACCTAAATAAAAAAGAAAACAATGAAACATTTCTCATAAAGGTACTCCTTGCAAACCAAGGCCAAGGTTTACTAGTTTTCCTTTGATTCATTGATTAATTTTGAATTAAGCTTTTTTTCTGCTTTAGGTCATCAATCAGCAAGACTCTGTGAATCACAGAAGACCAGGTTGGAAGGGCACCTCAAGGATCATCTGCTCCAACCTTTTTTGACAAAGTCACAGTCTAGAAAAATGCTGCAAACATCTTCCTGACTCCAGGCACAGAGCTTTCAGATCTGTTACATTAAAAGGGGAAAAATAAAGAAAATCACAACTTTTGTGCTACTAGCTCAACTGAGCAATGTCCCCACTGTGGCTGGGCACACAGTCCAGTTGCAGCAGGCAGGGGTTTCAGATCAGATCAGTTGCAGAACATACAATGATTTTTCAGGCTGCTGCATAGCATGCGGTGGTGCTTTTGCCTACGTCTTATTCCAATAGGCATATTACTGGAAAAAGCCTGTGTATACTTTTTCATATTCCTGATCCTTTTTTCATTTGGAAACTAGTGTGTGGAAGTGGTTTCTGCTTTGTTTTGAGCTATGTACTATGTGACACTCACATATTTACTTTGCATATTAAAGCAACTCATCTCTAGACCTTATCTGAAAAGAATGATGTTTCATACTTGAGTGACTCCAATCCTTCTTGTGTAATCAGTGTTCCAAGAAACATGTTGATTCAGATACCAAACAGGATAGGCAAGTTCCCAGTCAATAGGATGAATCCTCAGCTATAACAAACTGACATTTTAATTGGGAGAGGATTTTTTTCTACCTGTACTATATTTATGGTAGACAATTGCAGGGATATTCACAGATACTGATTTCTTGAATTGCAAAACACTTCCAACTTCAGATACCATCGACTGCAAACAAATAACTGCTGGTGTAAACAGGAGGGGAATTGCATGCACAGGATCTCTGCTTTTTGTAACTGCAAAGATATTCAGATCTTTCTCCAAGCTTTATTAGGAAAGGACCTTTATTCATTGTTAGTTTTCCAGTAGCAGAGAAGCTATATAAAAATATGGATTATCTGTAATTAGATCTTGATTCAACTTTATACTATCATGCTTCAACAAAGGTTTTAGTCAACTGTGCTAGACCCTGAACTCAAACAGCAACAAAGAGATAATCATGCTTCAAAGAGCGTACAAACTACTTAAAAGGGAGCAAAGGGAGGGCTACATGTCACAGGTTCATCCACCTACAAGTGAGGAGCACAGCATGAGCCAGTTGGCTGAAGACCCCTAAAGTCAATGGAGAGATAGAGAGAACTCCACTGTGCTCCATTCCACCCTCATACGTAGTGTAAACAAGGCCTGGCCAAGGAGGAGAGCTGCCCTGCCTTAGCAGGAGCTTGCTGCACTGCTGTGGGCCCTCTTCTGTGTGCACCCTCAGGATGCTCGTAGGCCTGGGCCAGGATCCAAACCTCCCAGGGCTTTCACTGGTGCAGCTTCCCCATGATACTACCTTACATATGAGTCTGTGTAAGGCTCAGTATCTAGAAGTGCTCTTGGCTCCACGAGCAGCTATGCAGGAATCCCCAAGTGAGGTTTACGCAGCTTTTATTATACACAATGATCCTTCTGATCTTAACTCCATGGTTACCAGATCTACAGTGAGAACTAGGGCTATCAAATACACACAGAAGAAAGTCTTGAATCCAGTTGTCCCATCATGTGAGAGATTGTAAGGTAAAACAGGAGAGAAGTCCCCAAATAATTGTCAATGGAACTCCTACATGCAATAAGAGGCTATCTTTCGTGATGATAGGAAAAACAATCAGCCCTTGATGGACTCATTTATAGTAATTATTACACCCTTGTCTGACTATGATAACACACATGATATTCTGGGGATTGATATATATGATTCAATATGATTCAAGGGGGCTGATATAATGATTCAGGGAGATATAATCTTTCTGTTTGCTAAGTATCACACAAGTCCTCTTAGAGCAAACAGCATAATTAAGATTGCAAAAGAAAGCCAATGACAGGCATGTAAATAGAGGTTTAAAATCACTCACTTCTCCCGTAAGCTGAAGAATCACAGTGAGGTTGGTGGGCGACCATGCCAAGGAGAAAAGCGTGTATGGCAGGAGACAAGAGGATCTTTGTGTCCTCTCACCTCAGCTATAATAAAGGCTGAAGATGTGAAAACGTGTGTGCCCAGTGACACTTGGAACAGGCAAAATGGTGAGTGCCTGTGTCCTGCACGCCTGCAAACACCCCTAAGAGCTTAAACACTTCAGGTCCTTTCATGAGCGTCAGCTTGGCAGCATCTTAAGCATATTAAAGCTGCTCTAAATATTTAAGCTCTTAAGCCACCCTACACCACAGTAAGAATTTCTTGTGCACGAGCATTTCTGGATGCAGTCATGGTTTCATCAGCTTTCTTCTTCTACTCTTTGGGGAAGAAAAAATAAAGACAGCTCTCCCCAAGGAAAGGGGCCCTTTCTCCCATAGATTTACCTCCCACTTAATGGTAGTGTCTCTGATTGCAATGTTACAGTCACTGAAAAGCAAGGAGTGAAAGGTCTCAGTGCTAGTGGCTACCATCTTCACAACATAATAAGAAGAATATACCTAATTATTAATGTTTTTCTGTATCAGCATTCCTTTTAGTTATTCCATATTTCAGCCTCTTCAATGCCCTCACACTTAGACAGACACATGGGAGCAGTGATCTTTCTCCCTCATCAGAAATGACCAGTGAACCCTGAGAAATAAAACCTTTTCCGAGAAAATGTCAAAATAATAGAGCTCCCCAAAGCATTTCAGTTTCAATATAGCAGCATTTTAACCTCTCTATTAAAATTAGGTTGCATAATACTATTATGATCAGTCTATTACCCCTTTTACATGAAGAGAACACAGAGGAGTTAATAACTTGCCCAACATTACACAGGAAATCTGTGAAAGAGCAAATATTTGAAATGCAAAAATCAGATCGGCCATGGTTACTCTCAGCCATCCTTTCCTATTTTTCATTTAGCCTGGAGGTGTGGCTCTTGTCAGGGGAGTTCACAACTATGCTGTCGGTGGTCAAAGGTAAATCATAGCATGTGTACAGTGTACAAAGTGCTGAGCCTCCATCTTGCTGGCGAAGCAGACTTGAGCAAAGGCTCTGTACCTGGTCCTTCAAGTCTGAGAGAGAGGCAGGTGATGTGCTTTCACCAGTAACATCAAACCATCCATTAACAACAATGATCTCTGTTTCAAAGAGTTACTAAGTTATGGTGACAAAAGCAGCATGAAAACTTGACATGCTCAACTGTCCACTCTCTTCTTCCTTTACCCATTGGCAGTTCCTCAGCCACACTTTACTACTTGCTAATTACTGTGCAATCCTAACCTCTCAAGGTCAGGGGTTTCCTGCACTGCTATGGCCCTTTCTTGAGTAAGACTTTGTTTGCTCAAGAGCCAAGCAATGAGCATGGTTTGAACAGGCAAAACACAGTGCATTATTCTCTGTCCTTGTCCAGTACATTGTGGATGGGCTTTTCTTGTGGAGAACAGTCTTTCCACCAAACAGTTTTGCAGTGGGTTTGGATGAAGCAAGAAATGATCTTTAATAGGAAGTTCATGTGGCCACTGTTATACTTGGAGATGCCAAATCTGTGGCACCTGGGGGAGGTGTTTCAATTTTTGTCTTTGTTTCTCACCATCTGTGAGAAATAAACTCAATCATTTTTCCCCAAGTCAAGCCTGTTTTGCCTGTGATGGTCACTGGTAGGTGATGTCCCTGTCTTTATCTCAACCAAAGAACACTTCCATCTTATTTTTACACACCCTCCTGTTGAGGAGAGTCAGAGCATCTGGGTGGGAGTCTAGCAGTTGGACAAGGTCAACCCACCACAGACAAAGCATCTATTTAACAAAAAGTCCAGTTCAGCCACAAACCTAGTTACCATGAAGATCTCAGTGATAATGTCAAGGGTTACCACCCTGCACAGGTATCTTTGCTAATCTAAGCACAAACACCTAATTGGTCAGAAAGTTAAAGTGATCACTGACTTCAGTAATAAAATACCAGATCCTCACATATACCTGTACCTCTGGCTTTTCATCATTCTCCATGATGGTTTGTATAGAGGTACAATGGGTTAGGACATACACTGTTCTCCCCATTGTCCTCAAGTTTTTCCTGTGCTTCTTCTAATTGTCTTCATCTAGCTTTCAGGTTAGCACAAAATAAAATTTCTGAGTTATTATTAAAAAAACCCCAAACCAACAAACTTGTGCAAGCCTGTCACACAACATTCCTTTTGCTGCAGAGCAGGTGTGAGCAGTAGGCTGGGACTGTGGGCAAACTAGGGTAATTATACACTGTACCAACCTGACTCGCATCTTCAACTGGATACGCTGCTGAGGCACGACGGCAGGTCATGTGTGCTGCTTTCCTTCCTAGACACAGCCACCTTGAAAAGGCATGGATGAAGTGATCAACTCCTGATGCGGTTTTGCTCCCCAGATTTGCCAAAGCTACCTAAAGGTAAGAGCTTTCAAACATCTTGGGATCAATACTATGTTTGCTCCTTAGGAAGCAAAGGAAGGGAAGTGGCAAGGATTAAACCAGACAGTGAGCTCACGAAGCATGACAGCTGTGACTCTCTGCTGTAAATGTTAGCTCTTTATGATTGAATTGTCAAGTTTTTGAAATCTGCAAGATGTCTCTCATGCTCCTAGAACCTGAAGGCAAAGATTTTCCTCAGAATATTTTAACTTTTTCCTGGAACAGATCAGAAATGGAAAAGAGGAAAATGAGCTTTCTGACAAGGTGAAGATGAGAAGAGTAGTAAGAATGGAAAGTCAAACTAATCCTCTGTAGGAATGGGTTTAGCTTACACATCAGAGCAGGGCACATACCTGCTTTCTTCAAATGAATGTTTATTCATAATAACTATGTAAAAGTTGCTAAACCAGGTCCAGATGCTATATGACACGTTACTTGAGCTGTTTGGTCAGTTTTCAACTGAAGGACAAGTTATGGACATTATTTTTACATGGGTATAAATGAAATGCTGGCTACCCATGATTCAATGCTGTTGCTAAGGGAATGTTAATCCACAAAAGAATTAAATGGCAAATATCAAATTTTAAGGTAATGAATAAGCACTGGAAACAATCACGTAAGGCTTCCCTCAATTCCAACAGCTAGAAGGGAATGTGAAAGACAAATCGTGTCAATAGACAACAACTCAGCATTTCCTATCTTCTGTTGTTTGCACAAATTTTAAGACAAGGCATGACCAAATGTGGGCCATGACACTGAAGAATGGTCACAGTGTCTCCCCAGTACGGGGTTTCCGTGTACAACAAAGCTAAGCAAAACCAAGACTAATTAATTTGCTCATCGTCACTGTTGCAGAACAGGAACTGAGCCCATCTTTCCCACACACACACTCCAGTTAATACACAAACCACTGGACAATACTTCCTTTTAGGGGGGAGGTTGGGACTCTATTTTTGTAATGGTAATTAGGGAGGGACAAATTCTAATGCAATCTCAGGGCCCAGGCATGCTCATCCTTCAGAATAAAGGCCCTTTAAACCTGAGTAAAGTTGTTCATCTGAGGGAAGCAAGGGATTATACCTCAATCAGTAAATGAAGGGACAATGTTTAAGAGATACATCTGGTTTGCATCAAAGGTGATGGATCTTACTCAGTAATTTCATTAATAAACTTGACAGAAATACAGGAGTGGCTAATAAAATGTACGAGTGAAGAAATAAATCACATAAGCAGAGAATCTATTACACAGAATGAGAAAACCTAGAGAACTGCTGTGACAGAATTCATATGTTATAATGCTACAAAGCAGTGCAGTTAGAAAATTGTACCAGGAATGTCAGCTACAAGCTGGGAGTTCATTAGTACAAAATGACATTAGAGGAGAAAGACCTATTGCTGGTTAATAACAGCATAAATACAAACCATCAGCCCGACACGGCTTTCGAAAAAGTTCTACAGAACTGTTCTAAAAATAGCATTTCCATTAAATGTCAGATGACATTATATAGGCTGAGGATAGGGCTCACTGGCCACTCATGGCTAAGGATGAATTCACTGTACAGAAACAAGAAGGACTCAAAAGCTTGCTTAGCCCTGTGAAGGAAAGGCTGCAGAGATCCAGGAATGTTCTCCGGGCTGTCTTGAGAGGAGAAGGTTCTTCTATAGAAGCGTGATGCTGGCACAGTAACAAACAGGGATAAACTACCATTAACAATTTTAGGCTAGAAGGTTTCTGAAATTTCACAGTATTTTGAACTGCTTGAAGGTGAGAGCAACAGGAGCAGTAAATGTACTGAGTTATAGACCGGAGCTCCCTTCACGAAGGAATAACCTAACATAAACGTATGCTCTGGGCAAGGCCTGGAAATTCCCGGGAGTCCTTCCCGGTCCAGCAGGGACTGGGAGTCCACATAGGCAGGGCCAGGCTGCTGATCTGCATGCGCAAGTGCTGCAGCTGCTTGCACAAGCCCAGTAACCAACCGACCAGCCCTCTGGGCACACATCACAGCAAACAAAACCAAATCAGAAAGCACCCCAAACCTTCCAAATCTCTTTGCCTCTGTGTCACCATTTACAATACCATGAAGGACAGAAGATTTTCTCCAAAATGGAAGAAGCAAAAAGCTATTCGTTTCTCCGTAGAACTTAGCTCACCAATATTTCACTGCTCACTGTATGTTTCCTCCTGATTTTATGAACAATGATTATGCTCATTTTAGCCTAAACTTCCATTTAAGCCATAGGGATTTGGATTACACGTAAATATCTTCCTTTCCACACACGAGGAGGAGAAGCCGTACCTACACAGTGATTTTCTGGGTTCTACTCACCTCCCTGGCTCAATAACAAAAACATCCTGATGACTTCAGCAGATGAACCACCAACTTGTTCCACTGACCACTTTAAGCAGTGACCTTACATGATGGCTAGTGAGTCAATGCAGCCAACAGACAAGCCAAGGGAACCAGGCGAAGAGTTTGCAACAAGAAATACAGTTCATACTCGGTTGAATCCCCCATAGATACAGCCTCTCCATTTGAGAAAGGAAGCTGATAGCCTGATACAGGCTTAAAAGCCAGAATAATCATAGAATTTAAAATGAAAATGGGGAGTAAAGAACAGGGAACTGGCAGAGCATTCTTCGTCTCATTGAAAAGGTTGTCTACTTCAGACATTCTGAATACCTCTTAATGTCCAATTTTTACTTTGCTGCCAGCGGTAATCTCTTTTAGCTTCTATTTTAAGAATAAGAATAAACAAATACCTGAATGCTGTTCCCCCAACTCTTTGTTTAGCTGCTTTAGAGCTGGAAATCTTCCTTCCTGAACATCTGAAAAGCCTCAGCACATTGTGAATGTTACCATAAACAATCAGCTCAGAGCTAAAGGGAAAAGATCTCTCCACTGAGGAATTCAGCGTTTCGTTGCTAGCTCAAAACTAGAATTAACTGCTTCAATAAAGTAAAACACAGGCACTCGATATTGTTCAAGTCACAGCTGCAACTGCATGCCAGCAATGGCATTTTATGGTCACTCTTTAAAATAGCAGAAACTTAAATTTTCTCATAAATGCAGCTGGAAGGGCTAAATGCCCAAGAAAGCATTAAACTAGTAATGACAGGAGAACAAGAACACATTAGAGCAAACTGAAAGCCTTTGGACTAGCATCCTACAAGCCAATAGATCACTGGTGAAAACATCTATACCTCCACATGAGGTACAGATGAAATCTATATCCATGAAATCTGAAGATCACTTACTATAATATTTTAACATTAATCTTCCAAAACACAAAACTTTTGAACGTATTACTTGATCTTCTTCAAATCCATGAATCACTTTATGCTTCCTCCCAAATTCTATGTTCCCTTTCTTCCATCTCTGAATCTGCTCTTACTGTAGTCAATGGCAAATCTCATGCTAACATCAGCTGGATCTGGAATGCAGATTAAACACTTAGAAAGTGTCTGCTGCTTCTCCTGCCTAAGATTCTGGTTGGTATCCTGGTACATGATGTGATAGCCAAATAGGAAAACCACCTGCCAGGTGACATGATACTGATCCAGCCCTTACTGCCAGCTGTAGTACAGGCAGGGCACAGAGACAGCCCTTTGCAGTTTTAGTCCCTCTCTCCCATATCCAATTTGTCCCTACATTTTCCCCTCCAGTCCTAGAAGTGTCAGGTATTTTGTGTGGTTACATCCATGCCTGGGTCCTAGGAGCAGCTCCACAGCTTCAATTGGAATAGAGATAGGCCAGTACCAAGCACTTTTGAAAACTGCTTTGAAACTTCATTTGGAGTCTGCAGTATGAGACCAACAGTTAATCTTGCTAAAACATACCTCAGTTAAATAACAAATTATTATTGTTATTAATAATAATAGATCAGTAAATCTTTATCAGCTTTCACAGAAGTACCACATCATTCCTTCAACAGAACAGAATACCCAAGGAAATGTTACCTGAACTGACACGCATGCACCTGCCAAATCCCATCTGCCTCCTCTCCTTCTCAGACTATAATTTCTGAATCTGAATGGAGAAGAGTTAGTACTGCAGTGATTTTCAATTTTCAGATGAAATCATACATACTTCATTGGCACATTTGTAAGACTAAACCAAAGATGCATCAGCACCCAAATAATGAGATTCCTGAGATGACTGTCAAGTAGCACCCAATTTGTGTTTTGCTGAGCTATACCTAGGTCAAACCAGGCATGAATCCCATGGGACTCTTGAGGCTTGTGAATGCTTCCATTTCAAATACCACAATGTCACCTTTGAAGAAGTGTTTGTGGGAAAAGCATATTTCCAACAAACTTGAAATCAAACTGAAAAAAGTATTTCTGAAAGGTGACGAATGATTTGCATTGATGGGACCGTCTCTCTACCCACCACTGCAAACATGCAGCACCTGCAAAAGCTTTCTGAAGAATACCACAAACAGGGGAGGAAAGTCATGGTTCTTCTTTGCAACTATTTGAACCACACAGGGGAGGCGAAACGGTAACTCTGTCAGGACTCCTGATAAGACTGTCCTCTGTGTGCCTCAGTTTCCCCTTTACCAAGCAGAAATGATAGCAACTGTGCCTCTTTGCAGGCACACGTCAAGCTATGCTCATCTGTGGAATTATTTAGCCATCAGGGACATTGGGAGAGAATGTGCAGAGGCTCGGGTGAGAGTGGGGTCCTGCCCTGAACTTTGGCAGTTCAGCAGCTTTCCTTGGCTGCATGACACTGCTCTTTACACCAGAACACAAGTGCCTGGAACAAATCCAGATGGAAGCTGCTATCGCCCATCCTCCCCTAGGACATGTCCTTCCTGAAACACAAAGGCTTTGTCGTTTCCAACTCCCTTTCCCTGAATTGGCTCCTTGTGAATATGCCTCTGGGTGTGACTTGCCTTTTTCTTTTTTTTTTAATACTAATTTCCACAGGACTCGAGTGAGCTTTATTTTCCAGTGCAAACCCATTATACCCATACATAGAGGAGACTGAAACTTCAGAGGAGAGAAGGCACAGACTTGTTTTGGTGTCCCTGGGACTTCATATTCCTGCCTACAAATCAAGCAGTTTGCAGTTGCTTGAGTCAATCTTGAGTGCTTCAGATAAACAAAGCCACCACTTCAGGAGTGCTTAAGGGTCTGCTGTGTCTTTGCAGAGAGCTCCCTTTGCTCAGTGTGATTGCAGAGGAGGCAACTTACATCACCTCCCTAGCTATTAAGTATTGGCCTTTTAGAGTTACTCTGGAGTGGAGTTTATAGGACATTTTCCTG
>NW_009937593.1:26831-27871 GCF_000696875.1 Nestor notabilis
TCCTTATGACTTTTTCCTGCAGGACTACTAACACTGTCTGTTCTTGCCCATACCCATGAGTTATATCCAGCAGATGATCATAACTGAGAGGAAAATCTGTAACTCTAATCTATGGCAATAACACTTACAGGTTTGGGGGCCACAGCCCCAGAGAGATCTTGGGTACCACAGGCATTGCTGCAACCAAGAACTGAGAGTAACCACTTATATACTAAATCAAAGGGTCTACTGAGTTGCATAAAACATCCTAGAGAATGCCTTTCCTGGACCTCTAGACTTGCAGCATTCAGGCCCAGAGGGTATCTAACACCCTGGTACTTTCTCCCAGGTAGGCTGAAGAAGCTCCTGCAGAAGCTGAGGCCCAGGTGCCCATCCAGTTCTCACAGCTCATCTGCTCTGAGGCAGGTCCCCCATCACAATACACAGAGCTACTGACAGCACTATTAGAAGCACATAACAAGACACTGTAAGTGAGCAAATTCAGGGCACCCACTTTATCAACATCTTATGGCCCACAGCTTCTATGCCTGACAGCTCAATAGATCAACCACAAATCTGGCATCCAGTGGGACTCCCACATTACTCCTGGCTCTGCTGCTGATTCGCTTCTGTATCTTTTGTCCTATACATTTAACTGGTGATATTATACTAATACCTCACTGGGTGGAGCAAGGATTAGTCAGTGTTTGCTTGCACTCACCTGTTAACATGCAACACTCTCACTATGTTAACCATTATTATTCTCTCCTACTCTATGCCTTACAACAGGCCTTCTGCCTCGGCCTATAGTCACTAGATGAAATTCAAAAGCCCTCTCCTCCTTTTCCTGCTTCACAGTGAATGAGATGAATTCAGCAGAAATGTCACCTGAACCGACACCACCCAGTATTTAGTGTATGGTGTTTAAGTACCAAGATAACAGTAAGCCAAAAACTTAGAGACTCCCTATAATTTTGCCCACTGATCCCTGCCCCAGGTAAACAGCCCTTGGTCAACACTGGCTAATGCAATATTGTCTATCAGCACACTGCTGAAACCAC
>NW_009937593.1:27902-34961 GCF_000696875.1 Nestor notabilis
AACTACTGACACACCGTCTTTCTTCTCTGTAATAATTACTCTCCCTTGGCTCAAATAGCTTCGTCTTACCCAAGTTCTCTTGATTCTCAGCACTTCTCTTTTGTTCTCAGTGGGATCCTCATGAAGCTTCAGCAATGGCCTATTAATACCTCTGACATTCCCAGTCACCTATTTTAGATCTTTTACAACAAGTATACCCATCCCTCCAATCCAGATATTAGCAATTTGCTTCAGCATCTTTGGCTTTAACATGGCCAATGCTGCATTTCTGATATTATCTTGCCACCATTCTACCTATTCCCTTTAGTGTGAATTCTGCTATAATTTTCCGTATCACTTTCCATTCATCCAGGTTTGTGAAAACTACAGCACTTCTTCCTTAGTGGTATTTTCAAATTCCTTCTTTTCTTCCTCCTTAAAAGGACTGAAGCTTTATCTCAGCACTACTAACCCCCCTCTCATTTGGCCTCCCCCATCCATATTCCCCTCCAGTGCTCCTTGAAAACAGACCTGTTTAAGACCATCTTGTCTTGTTCGGCAATTTCTATCCTACACCAGTTTGATCTCACATGCAGCCAGCTTGCGCTGACTTGCCAAATGTTACGTTTCTTAGACCCTATTTGCTTATCCAAGTGTCTTTTAACAATAGAACGCCTCACTTCTGCAGTGAGGGGTGCAGTGAGTGCCCCTCATCTACCAGTGAGTAGGTGAGTTGGGCACAGTCCTGATCTGAACCATGGAAGGTGTCTGCACAGCAACACAGGACATTTAGCTGGAATGCAAGGAGTTAAATAGAGTTACCTGAGCAGCCAATAAACCTGCATCAGGCTCATTTAGCAGCTCCTCACAAAGATCTTTTTGCTCCTTTTTTCTCCCAAAACTGCCATTCCTTGCTGACCTGTGCAAAAGGCTGTAACTTTCTTCTGCAAAGATTCCTACAGATAACGTTAGTAGGAAACCAACCGGCTAATACTGGTTCAAGGGACAGCTAGGAATAATTAACACCATTCCATTTACAGTAATGCAAACATATTTGTGTCCTCTTCCTCCCACTCTCCTTTATTGTGAGGAGCAGTTCCTGCTAACACGTGCAAAACACACGTATTTTGTGGCCTGATCTTGTTCAGAGCCTCAGGCAGTGCAGTCATATTTAATAATGATCTTGCCCAACAAAAGCCTGTCACACTAGTGATGAGACAATAGTTTCACAGTACAAAACTGGTCGTGATAATGATGATGATAAGGTTGCACAACAACTCAAGGAAAGACAGATCCAGATTGCCACTGGTTGCATTGTTGCAGGCTCTGACTTAATGACACACGAAGGTTTTTCAAATGTACTCTACCCCTCCTTGATTGCTTTGACAACCCATAGAAAAAAATTAGGTTAACTTTTCTGCAAAGGTAACACTTTCAGTCACGAGTTTACACACTTTGACTAGTGTGTTTTCAGGAGGAACGTTTTTATCTTTACAGCACAAATAAATATGTAAAAATGGTATTTTCTCTTCTCCTTTCCCATCTTCCTCATCGTGAAGTGTAACAGGAACTGACTGCACTTCAGTCTATAAAAAAGCCAGAATATGAGAACTGCTATTTTTCCTCTAAGTAAAATCTAAGTGTGAGAACTAAAGAATTACAGAAGCAGGCGTTACAGGGCACTGGAAGTCACAGTGGATTTTATTTTGTATTGCTTTTGGCAGGTGAACTGCAGAGATGCCCAGTGAGAAGGGACGTGTGGAAATTCCTATGATTATGTATGAACCGCGCCATGAACCCTATACACAAGAACCCTCTGCACCAGAGTACTGCAGCCAAGAAGGTAAGCAGGCTTCACTAGGGGGCTTTGGAAAGAGCACCCTCTTCGTGGTTGTGTGGCAAACATTGATAATGTACCTGAGCCAGCTCTAAAGGGCCCATCTTTGCCAGGATATGATGAGTTTATGGGGTAGGCAAGCTGACAGGATCTCCTAACAGAAACATCACTTAAAATGGCAAAAAATATTTTTGTTGGTTTAGTTAATAATTTTTCAAACAACATATGCTTTATTGGAAAAGGAATTGCAGTTGTATCTCTACAATAATTTCATATCCCTAACAAGCAAATGTTCAGCCAGCAAACTGTATGTGGATAGGCTAAGTCTTGCTTAAATTGCAATCTAGTTTTCCAGAGGACTGGCCTTTTCCCAAATGCTCCTGCTGCCCAGAGCTGCCCTCCCTACATGACTCAGTTCTGCAGCCAGGTTCTATAGGGATGAACAATCCCTCCCCACTACTGTACCATGGGGAAAACATCATGACCGAGTGCTGACAATTCAGTCCTATGACTGCAAGTGGGGACAGACAGCTGTTGCTTTGCTGGGCTGGCTTTTCCCTCTGAAACTAGGCATTGCTCTCACACCTACATAATTACCTCACAACACTTCTTTGTCTTGTGCCTGTTCGAGCCCACACTCATTGAAAGACACATTGAGATATCAGTGATTTTACCCTTGTTACCTTCCTGCTATTGAGGAAATTGCCATTCACCAGACAGGACTGGAGCAGAAAACCAGAATGGGAGGTCAGAAGGTGACTGATAAGGCTAGATGTGTCAGTACTGCGCTTCCAACCCTGACTCATTGTCAGAGCATTTTACTCTGATGAGCTCGCTCAGTAAGTATTTTTGTCTTCAAAGACCTCTCTGGCCTCTTTCTAAAGTCAGAAGAGCTTGCAAGAGGCTGAGGAGAAAAGTCACTTGTGAACTACTCAACCGAGGGATGGGCACTCAACACATTTAACACTGAGCTGGGGTGTCTTGTCCTTGCAGCTCCTTCACAAAAACACATCAAGCGATATCTCGCTTGTGCTAATATTCCTCTTCTAGATCAGAACGAAATCCTTTACTTTTTAATTTCTTTACAAACTTGTTTTTCCAGCCCCTCTCCCCCCCAAAAAAACCCCACCAAACACACAACCTGGCAACTAAAAAACCACCATTAAAACCAAATGCTGCTGCAAATCTCTACTGCTTCTGGCAAGCCATTCAAGGAAACATTGCTACCATTTTTTCAACTTTGCCACTATATCACTTAGGAAAAATCCAGTTTTTTATCCTATTTTGTATCCCTGTGGGCTTACTTCCTGTTTGAACTCACACTGTTTCTGCAAGGCTCAATGGTGCAGGCTGGACTGCCACGTCCATGCTGCTCTGCCTGGGGATGAGAGTTTCTCTGATGCTGTGCAGGCTTGATCAAACAAGGCTTCTCACAGGGACTGTCCTCCTGCTGCAGACCACATCCATGCCAGCTGGCTGTAAAGTTCTATACATTCATTTATTTTGAATGTATTTATGAACGTATATTTTACACATTCACTTCTTTCACACTCAGGTAAGCTGATTACACTCCTAATTTGTGAGACCAGAACTAAAGAAAAAAACTAAAGAAGCATGAGGTGTCTTAGTCACCAGCTTCCTTTCTCCTTTCTCCACAGCAAAAGAAAAAAGATCTTTAACTTTTTTTTTCTAGAACAAAGGGTATGATGAAATTACTTGGAAGCTGAGGGCAGATAAAATTCAAACTAGAAAAAAGGCTCTAAATACTAACAGAATTTCAGTGTATCACTGGAACTAGTTAGAGGTAAGTGGAACTTTTATCAATGGAATCATTAAAACCAAGTATCATTCCGGTCTTATGCTGGAATAGATACATTTACTGCCTTTGTGTTGAAAAAACAATCCGGTTTCTCAGTTTATGTTATATGGGAAGTGAGACCAGCTTGCCACTGTGGGCTCTTTCGCCTTTAAAATTCCATGATTCAACTCAGTAGCATTTTTGCTCTGTACTTCACTGAGCTGTATCAGGCCTCCCCTGCAAGGCACCTCCCACTGCAGCTTCTTACCAGACTCTGAACGGGGCTTTCAGGAAGCATTAAGCTGTATGCATTTTTATGGTTTTCCCTGTTTTTCTTTGCACAGGGGGTTATGAATATCCTGCTCCCCCACCTTACTCCTATCGAGAAACAGCCACCCTTGAGCAACCAGGTAAGTGCCAGGGGACTGAGTTTCTGATAATTTTCATGGTTCTACATGCTAACAAAAGTGAAATGTTTTTAGTTTTAAAATCAACATATAAGATGGAGTTTTCTGGCCCCACCACAATCTAAGAGGCTGAAAAATTTCCCTAGAAATGTTGGAAGATAACTAAGACGAGATTCAGGCTTGGTTTTCCATCATTAGCTAATCTACAGAAGCTCCTAATTTTTTTTTAAACCAGCTAGGAACTAGGACTTTCAGAACAAATCATTTTAAGTCCAGTGTATTTTGTTGTTCCTGTTCTAGTCACCCTTATGGAAGTGGAGAAGCTCAAAGGAGACACTGAGGAAAGGCTTCAAAGAACAGTCAAATAACATTGCTTATAGGAGGAAAGGAGACGCATAACATTGTTAAAAATCACCAAGACCAGAAGGCAATTAAATTCAGATATACTATATCTGATCTATCTAACAGACAATACCTTCCCACTCTTAAAAGTTTTGCTTCAGGCTACAGTGTGAATGTACCCTAAATTTGTTTTAGGATGCTTAAAATGGTATTTTTCACTGAAAACATTTCTGAAAAAATATTCTTCATGTACCCATAAGAGCCATGCCCCTCAAGAAGTACAACAGTCAGGTCCAGACTGAAAAACATGAGGGAAGCTATAGACTTTTCTGACTGAGCACAGCACCAGCATATAAGTAATGACATTTGTATGTTAGAATAACTACCCTGATGAATTTCTTGTAACTACTGAAAAGTTGATCCAGAAAGTTCTTTTATAGCCTTCAAATCTCCTTTTCAGGGAAAACATGCTTTTTTCATATTATTTTAAGTATCAGAAGATAAATTCTCAATGTCAGAGTGGCTGGTGGAGGCTGCCTGACTATGGGGGTTATCCCATAGGCAATCCCTTGCGTATGTCCTTATCCGGGTAAATACTGGCTGTGGGTAGAAGCAACGTATTGGGACACACAGAACAAGCAGTACTGTGGTTCTTACGAATATACTTGAGATCAGTAATAGGAACATAGGTGCTTCTAGATCAGCCATGTTAAGAACCTGCATTCTCCAATTAAAACTTCATAACTTGTAAAAGATTTCCCATGCTTCTAATTCTGCTGCTTCTCATTTCCTCTTGCTCTCAGTTTACATGGTGTCTCAGCCTCCAATCATCGTAGCAGGAATCTTCTCAAGCAAACCAACATCCACAATATGCCCTTCTTGCCGCCAGCACATCACCACACAGGTCACCTACAGACTGGGCAAACTGTCCTACCTTTTGTGCACCAGCTTGTGCATGGTTGGGTAAGCTTTCATGCATGCTTTGAAGATTCTCCACAGCAGAAGGTTAAAAAAGTATTAAAAATATCAAAGTTCTAGCTAGTGCTTGTATAGATGGTTTACCCTTCTCTACTTGGAAATCAGTTATTCTGTCCATTCTAGATACAGTTATCATGGCTACAGGGGATGCGAACTTGCTAAATTTAACAGAGCATGTTATTACTTCTCATAAGACAAGCAAAAATTAGTACAACATTGTCTACTGCCCCAATAAAATTTAGGATCAGGCTCAGGATCAGACAAATGCATAAGGTGTTAGTGGTGAAGATGATTAATTTTTTGGAAGATACTCCAAACATTAGCAGACTTGGGATTCATGCAGTGAAAGGGCAGAAAGAATAAGGCAGAAGAAAACCACAGGTGTAGCCAAGCAGAAAGCAAAGTCAGTAAATCATTTATGCATGTCCATCTCCTCTTTGGCTGTAGGTGCTGTTTTGGATGCTGCTTCGTACCTTTCTTTGTGAGGATCTTCAAGGACGCAGACCATTACTGCCCATGCTGCCATTTTCATATTTATAGATACAAAAGACTATAGAAACAAAGTTCATGCAACCAGATGGCATCAACTCTGTTTCCCAGCTGAGTAAGATTGTACTCATAAAACTACTGCTATGAAATATACAGGAGACTCATTTAGTGTCACTTGTATTTATGCTCTATTTGATTCATTGTCCTGAGCTGTGAGGTGACCAGCTCATGAGTACTTACTTCAGTGCTACTACTACTGCTCTCAAATCTCCAACCCAGCTGGGACACAGAACCTTCTGGACTTTTCAACCCATCAATAACCGAGAGGTCTGGACATGCATATTTTAGGGAAGCACTTACCTTCTATGCACTGGAACTGGCTGGTTGGGATTTCACCTCTCTCTGCTCTTCTTCATAGTACTGCCCCTGCAGGGCTGTGGGTGGTACAGTGTAGCTGATTATTTATTAATGAAACACTAAGTTATGAAACTATCTTTACTGTATTATATACGAGGTAAGAAAATAAACTCGTTATTGTTAACAATACTGGCAAAACATCTCCTGTCTGCATTGCTTCCATGACCTGCTGCAACCACAGCGGAGACGCGGGTCAGCCTGGGACACCCAATTTACAAACCAACAGGCAAACATACGAAGAAAAATCAGCAAGCACAGCTCGGAGAAAGGCCACCAGTACCACACCACAAGGCCTTCACACCTCTCTGCCTCACCACTGCAGTGCACCACCTCCCAGACAAGGACTTACTGGGCTTTACACTTTGCGGAGAGCTTTCACTGTTCTCATCCACAGTCGCTTATCTTGTAACACCAAATCTCTGCAGTTACATGCCCAGAAGGTGCCAAGAACCTGCTCACCACTGACAGGAGCAGCTGCTGTTTATTGCTGGCTGGAAAAGCCAACACAGGAATGTAAGAACCCCCCGTTTTTCAGCGTTTTAACATCATGAACGTTTTCCTGTAAGCACCAAGCAAGCGGGGTGAGCGTGTCGCAGCACTTGGGCCGATCCCCTGCCGTTGTTTTACTATGGATGAGGTACCCTGCCCGCACGCTGAAGGCTCCGTAGCCACCATGTGGTTAAAAAACCCTTTAAACTTCCCACTTCTCCTGACATTAAGTTTGATCGGGTTATTTGTTGTAGCTATTTAGTCCACTTAAGGCGTAAAAAGAAGAGTGTGTCCCTCAACAGCCATTTAGCCACCCTGGCTCC
>NW_009937594.1:0-1871 GCF_000696875.1 Nestor notabilis
TGCCGGCTGGGCTTGAACCACGACATATTGTAATACTGTAATTCTGTATTTAAAATAAACAGGATTCCTGAGCTTTAGAAAAAAAAATATTTAGTGGTTTGGGTGCCAAAAATTGAGTCTCTGTTCTCTTGTCATATAAGCATAAGAAAGGTAAAATTAGAGCGTCAGTAGAGAAACACACATAAGCACCACCTAGAGAACGGCATCACTTTGTTATTACCAAAAGTAAAGGTTTACTATTTGCTTTGGATTTGCTTTTGGGTTTTGTTTTTTTGGGGTTTTTTTGTTTTAAATAAAAAGTCTGCCATGAGAATGCAAATACACATGAAACAAGACAGCTGGCAGACTACAAACAAAAGGAGAAGTGGAAATCAAAACACCTTGGCTAACAGGAGTATCAAGGGCAGCACAGAATACCATTACTATTTTGCTCTGCTTACTCTAAGATCTAGACATGGAAATTCCTGGATGTTACCAATAACCTCTTTTAAATAATAGTATTTTTCAAAACACTCTAAATATCCTCTCATTGTGATGAAATGAATATTCAGCTTAGTAAACTGGCTGGATGATGCCTATCTTGATCACTGGATAAAATGCTGCATACTATGAGACATCTGGGACAAAAATCAGAATGCTCACCACAAAAGCATCAAACCTTAATACAGGAATTGCTGTCTAAAGACCAGATATGGTTTCTCATGGTACAGTCATGACCAACAGAAGATCACTACATTTCAAATGGTAATTCAGTAAGACCAAAAAGAAATAATGTTGCTGTTCTTCAGGAATCATACTTTTCTGCATCACGTTTGACGCAAGACGAGAAGATACTCATAATTCAATGACTGAAACCTAAGAATAGGCCAGAAGGTCCAATACATGACCCTGAGTGCAGTCAATTAAAGCCAGCGCAACCTAAGAGAGAGGCTTAAAAAAACAAGCTACAAATGCAACAAAAAAAAAAAAAAAAAAAGGAAAAGGGGAAAAAAAAACCAAACAAACCACCAGCTATTGGCAAAAGTTGGAGTCACCCAAAAGAATGATGAGAAAGATTCCCCAGTTGCACCAGTATTCTCCTAGTGGTTCTTGGAAATCCAGTGGTAGTATTTCAGGATTCAAAATCAAAAGTCCTCAAAAGCGAAGGAAAATAGTGGGAAAAATTAAATAATATCTTTACTTCTGATATCACTAAACAGGCTATACAACGTAAGTGAAATCATGTGCAGACATCACCCTTTCAATTGAAATTCCTAGTGCAGCCTGGATCCCACCAAAGGTACAGATCCCACCATCAGGCTACAGAAAGAAGTCAGTGGAAATTCTGTACATTTTTTATTTTTCCTGGAAATCAGAAGATGTGGACAAGAGTTCTTCACACAGCTAGGAGCCATGGCAGCCAGACAACACTGCACTTCTGGTTTAAGATGTAATATATGTTGGTCAATAGAATTAGACGAAGCACAGTGGGGAAGAAAGTAAAATAAAAATAAGATTACTTGGCAGAAGTTAAGAAAGAAGAAAAAGTAGTAACAGTGCTGCATTTGGGGGAGAGAAACCATAGTAAAGGGATATTTAGAGAAGGAGTATTCACAGATCCGGGTTAGATTACCTCCATCATAAAGTGTCTACCACCAACAAAATTATAGATCCTACTGCAGTACCAACAAAACCCAGAAGTTAATACAGAATGCGAGGCAGTTCAAGAAACCAACACTCCAGCTTCAAAGACATTAAATAAGTGCTTGAAATAAGCAGGGTCTAAGAAAAAAAGTTATTTAAGCATTTCAACCTGCTTGTGCAATATAAAGCCTAGTCATTAATAATTAACGCCCAGTTAGATGCTCTTCAAGCTCTATACTCTTCTCCTG
>NW_009937594.1:1902-24064 GCF_000696875.1 Nestor notabilis
CAGACAAAGCAGAAAAATGAGGGGTTATTTTTTTCCTCTTTTCACACCTTTAAGGAGAAGTTTATGAGACCTTTATTCAAGTCATAAGTCTGACACATCAGTGCACAGGGCACTGATTATATTGCAGTTCGGAGACAAAGAGACCAAGTTACAGATGGTCACCCCGTCCCTGAATCTTCATTACTTGCCATGTTTTATCACATCTTTTAAATGACTTTTAAAAAGTGTTAAAACAGGAGTGTTAAATTCAGCTCTATTAACAACAGCCATGAAAGGAATAAGAATTTCATTGCAACTCTCCTATTACCACAGTGTCCTTCCAACACACCTTAGGACAGTTCAGGAATACAGAAACCTAGGAACAGGCAAAAATATCATACAGCAAGAATTGAGTATTCCAACTGAAATAAAATATGAATATAAGTGGAAAAATCCACTTAGCAATGTTTTCTGCCTTAAAAAACAACAACAACAAACCCCACTAATGACATTTAGTCTGCAATACTGGAATAGTAGCAATGAATGTCACTAACACATTCCTTACCAGTAGCAATGCAAAAAAGTTGGAATTTTTTTTAAGGCCATAATTCCTTAAATATGATTATCCCTTGAATCCTATGAGTGCCAAACATCAGTGGGTCAGAACTGAAATAAAATCAAATGTAGCTGCTACAATGGCAGACTAAAGAGTACTCTTCAAGTGCCACTCTAAATATTGACCTTTTTGAAAAGTTATTCAGGAAGAAAATGGATATTCTCTTCCAAAAAAATTATGCTCTTATTTTTACAGTAAGGTGCCCAGTGTGTTCTGCCAATTGCATTATTTGGCTACAATGAAATTTCTCCAAAAAAGTTCAAGGGGAATTGAAAGAACAAGAAGAAAGCATTAGCCAAAATGCCAGAAGGAAAGCAAGTAATCATTTCAAACCTGATTTCTTTCATATCCGTACAAAAGACAGAGCTAATACAAATCCAAAGAAGGAACTGTGCTGATCTATTCGAATAGCTGGAAAGCTGCTGTTATGCACCAGCTGAAGCTTCACACCTGTTAAACATGGAAGACAATGCATTCTGGAAGTTGTGTCTTTGCTTCCTTTATCATGCCTGATACTGCCCAGTATTGCCCTCACTGTATTTCAGGTGTTGCAGAGATTAGAAAGAAGCAGGAAGTCACTTTCATGTATCAGTTTTAAGTTGGTATATCCTACAAGACATCACTGAATTTTCCTAACATGGGAAATTCAGACATGTATAAAGCCAACGGACCTGGAGTCCTTGTTTCTACCAGACACTGGCCAAAACCAAGAGCTGACCTAGGCTGACGTACTCCTAAAACAGATCATCTCCATAGTCCCTTGTCATCTCTTTCCCATTTAGTTTTTTTATTCTGTGCTCATCTGCCACATTCTTCCTTTGTATGCACCCTCTTATTTTCCAGCTTTCCCTTCTCTTCTGGCAAGCACCAATTAACCCCAGAACACACAGGTGGCTCCAGGACTCTAAGCACCAGGCAAAATTACATAGCCTCCTACACCTCAGAGTGTAATTGTGCATCCGTGAAATTTCCACCATCCGACAGGAGACACATTTTCCACAACCAGAATGCAGTTTTGGTTTAACCAATGGAGACAGCATCACAATTTTGCTTGCCCTGGCCAAGACAGGCCTGAAATACACCAAGCATTTAAGCAGCAGCCAGGGAAGACATCCAAGATTCTCTCAGGAGCAGATAAAAATCAGCCTTTGGGCTCTCATGTGGACAGCTCAAATACAGTGTAAATGTGGCAAAACCCCAGGAAAGAAGAGAGATCTCTAACCATTCAGCACAGGAATTCAGAAAGAGATCAGCATCTGACTATGCATAAATGAGAATGATTTGAGAGAGAGAGAAAAATTACAATGTTGTATTTGCTGATTAAATCCTTAACATGATAATTACCATGAATAATATGAATATATTACATGAATAATATAATTATATAACATCTTGTTAAAAAATAATTGATAGGGATTTCGAATTTTTTCCATTACTGAAGCCATGAGGCACCCTGGCACAGGGCTACCTCCTAAGAGACTCTTGTAGATCTGTTCAAGGTACACTCCAGGGTCAGCCTCATTTTTCTGTCAACACATGTGCAGATCACTGGAACTGTGCCTCATGACTGAATTTTAAACCAATTCCGTTTTTCTTACTCCAAAGTAAAACCCCTGGAGTCTTATACATCGCTGGCTGCCTACACACTCCATCTGAAGTGTGCTGCATGTTGTATCTCTTATCTTGCTCTCTGCTGCTATTACTTGCTCTTTGGGTGAACCCTTTGGAAAGAAAGCCCGACTAAAGAATTTAATATCATCGTAATACTTAAAGGAAACCTAAAGAAACAGAACTTCTAATCATCAGGGATTAGTCCAATATAATACCCTGAGTATACCTTTTCCCCCCTCTTCAAAATTCCTCTGAAATTTGGGGATGAAACAGGAAATTCCATTATACACAATTAGCACAGTAACGAAATATACCTGCATCTTTCTACTGTGAGTTATTTTAATCTTTTTTGTATATTTACTTTTCTGTTTATTTTCTTGTTCCATTTTGTATGCAAATATTGAACTTCTGCTTTTCCTGTTTTCTCGCTAACGCAATCATAGCTCAAGTTACTTCCATATAAGCTAATAAAAGTGCATCTGCTTGGAAAATTTGTGAAAACAAAAAGTCTATAGATTTTATAAAACGTATCAGTTTGGGTTTGAATTGTCATGGCAACACTGACGTCTTCAACTTGAAATGACACTGTTAATATCTGTGGAATGTTGTACTCATAATATATTTTGGGAAGCTGCAATAAAGAAGAATAAACTATTATTTTAGAAAATAAACCTGGGTGACATGAATACATCTCATCACATTTAAATTTATTTAGCATTTAGCACCTACAGTTTACAATAAAAGTCACCTCAGAAAACAGTCTTTCTGATCTCAAATACAATTTGCTTAAGCCAAAACAGGCAGAATTTTATCATGCTAGCTTTATTGTAACTTCAATCTCCCTGCGAGCACAGACATCTGAATTTGTACTTTAATTCAACACGTAATTCAGCATATAGGCATTTCCCAAATCTATCATCACAGTGAAATAAATGGTATTTTGAACACATAGTACCAATGCACAAAATGCTTTAAGGCATACGGCACTGACAGATAAATATTATGAATCATGTTGATGAGCAAGGTAGTTCAGGACTACCTTTGAGCAGCAGAAGTCAAGCAACAAATGGACAGCAGAGTACTGCTCAATGATTAGGGATGAATCTCCTTTTCGTTTCAGTTATTTGAAATGAAAGCTATAGATTTTGCTATATTCAGTTATTAGGACAGACAAAACTATCTGCAGGTCAATGAAATGTAAGCTAAACAAAACACCTTCACTCACAGAGTTCTGCTATTAAAACTGCCATTAGCACTTAACTTTAAAGTTATTCCTGGCCATGACTTTAATGCTTAGAAAAGCCTGTCCAGCACTTCTCTTGTAATTTTAACACAATTCAGGAAGAATACCAAATGCTTATGCAGTCATTTGTTATGGGCTGCATCTATACAGTTCCTCTTGTTCCAAGGTTTTCTTTCCTAATCCAGCTGTCACTGCTGTTGATTTATTTCTACATGCAGGAACAGCTTTAACTTTGTGTCCACACAATATACACAGAAAGTTGTTTTGTTCATTGAACTGAAATGCAGTGGAAGGCAGAACAAGGACTTTAGAATTATTTTTATCTTGGGTTTTCATATTTTTTCACACCAAGTGTACTGGGGCTTTGTTAGAATTTTATCATGTCTATTAAATACTATGCTAGAACAGATTCACCATGTGAAAAAAGAAAAAAGTTTATTACATAATAGGAGCAGCGGCAACATGCTGCATTTTTCATTTCAGTTTTAAAATGTTTCTAGACTATTTTTTGGTTTATGGTGATGGAAATGCAAAGATGGAGAGGGACTCTTCATCAGGGATTGTAGCGATAGGAGAAAGGGTAATGGGGTTAAACTTAAACAGGGGAGGTTCATGTTGGATATAAGTAAGAAGTTCTTTACAGTGAGGGTGGTGAGGCACTGGAACAGGTTGCCCAAAGAAGTGGTAAATGCTCCATTCATGGCAGTGTTCAAGGCCAGGTTGGACAGAGCCTTGGGCGACATGGTCTAGGGTGAGATGTCCCTGCCCACTGCAGGGGGGGTGGAACTAGATGATCTTAAGGTCCTTTCCAACCCTGACTATTCTATGATGCAATAGGTTTGCACAGCAAGTAAAAATGATTAAGGCTGAAAACAATTTTCCATTTTACAGCCTTCAGAAGCAAAGAAAGGAAACATGCAAATTCATTTTTTTCAAACCTGTAATATCAGCACAACTCTTTACTAAATCCATAAGTGAAGGTCAGCATTACTAATATAGGTCTGTATTTTTTCACTGCTTAAATTCATGTTATGGATGACGTCGGAGATTCTTAAATAAAGTAAGTTTATGGACAAAATTTAAATGGCCTGATGAACAACTCCAATTAGTCTTTCTCACTTTCTGTTAGTGAAATGCACTCAACAAGAAGACAAAAAGCCTTAGTAGAATTTATCTGTACAAATAGAAGGTAATTTCTATTGAAGTAATGTTCTAGAAATCAGTCTCTGTACACCCACAAGCATCTACTGACATAAGTAAAAGGATTATATAAGTCTTAACAGCATGAATTTGGGAAAATTGAACTACTTACAACAGTCAATGGCAGAAGGAACTACAGACAGGGTACTTAAAGCTATCAGTAGTGAAACCCTAAGACTTCACACCTATTTTGTACTCTAAAACTGGCAGGAAAAAAAAAATCAGTTTTCAAATATTTTGTTGACTTTTTCTGTAACCTATAGTCATGCTTCTGCAGCACTGAGAACACAATCTGCTTTTCAAGCTGAAGAAAGTAAAAAGTAGAATACAGTAACTTCAAATAGGTGGGTTTTTTTCTTTAAGCATACCAGTGAAATATGAAAGAATCAGATTTAAGGCTTGGGTTTTTTTCCACTATATTAAAAAGATTAGTGTTAGGCTTTTAACTTTTTGCTTAAACAAGGAAAAAATCCAACTTTTTCGCCAGTGAAAATGAAAGATTTGGTGCTTTTTCTTAATATTCATAAATTCGACATAACAGCATGCATAGGATGGCTGTTGGAGAGGCTGTATTTCAGACCGTCTAAGATAACTGACATCCACATACGTGGAAGCCAAAAGTAACAGGAATCAAGAGCGTTGAGTACAACAGGGTTGTATTAGAACCACAACTAGAAAAAGAAGAAGAATGAGCAAGAGGGGAATGGTAAATCTGAACTTGTATTTTATATAAATTTAAAACATTGGCTCAAGAGGTAAACACATAGCAAGGAGGTGGCATATTGCCTCCATCTGATCTCATGGAGCTCTTGATAAAAGGAAATTACAGGTGGGAAAAAGACTTCTAAGGATGAGAATGGCTTGATCACAATAATTTGGTCTGTGAAACAGAGTGGAAGTCAGGCATGAGGTAACATTACATAGACCTTCATTCGCCAACAGGATTAGACAGAGGTTTCATGGATAGAGATTTTGGGTCTATGTACTGGTATTTCTTCCAAGTCCCATTTAAGAAAGTAAATTCTTTTATGAATTTTATCTTGCTATTTCAAGATCCCCATCTCAACACTGTCCCGCACAACATCCTTGTCTCTAAATTGGAGAGACATGGATGTGATGGATGGACTACCTGCTGGATAAAGAATGGGCTGGAGGGCCACACACTGAGAGTTGCAGTCAAAGGCTCCATGTCCACGTGGAGACCAGTAACAAGTGGTGTCTCTCAGGGGTCAGTGTTGGGACCAATCCTGTTCAACATCTTTGTTGGTGACATGGACAGTGGGACTGAGTGCACCCTCAGCAAGTTTACCAACACCACCAAGCTGTGTGGCGTAGCCAACACACTGGAGGGAAGGGATGCCATCCAGAGGGACCTTGACACGCTTGTGAGGTGGGCCAGTGCCAACCTTATGAAGTTCAACCAAGCCAAGTGCAAGGTCCTTCACCTGAGCTGGGGCAATCCCAAGCACAAATACAGGCTGGGCAGAGAATGGATGGAGAGCAGCCCTGAGGAGAAGGTCTTCGGAGTGTTGACTGACGAGAAACTCAACGTGAGCTGGCAGTGTGTACCTGCAGCCCAGAAAGCCAACCATATACCAGGCTGCATCAAAAACAGTGTGGTCAGCAGGTCCAGGGAGCTGATTCTCCCCCTCTACTCCACTCCCATGAGACCCCACCTGCAGTACTGCATTCAGCTCTGGGGCCCCCAACATAAGAAGGATGTGGACCCACTGAGGCGAGCCCAGAGGAAGCCACGAAGATGCTCAGAGGGCTGGAGCATCTCTCCTAACAGAGGCTGAGAGAGGTAGGACTGTTGAGTCTAGAGAAAAGAAGGCTTAGGGGAGACCTCACAGCACCCTTCCAGTATCTGAAGGGGGCCTACAAGAATGCCAGACACAATATTCTTCAGGGACTGGAGTGATAGAATATGGGGCAATGGGTTCAAACTTAAACAGGGAAGATTTAGGTTAGATATAAGGAAGAAACTCGTTACTGTGAGGGTGGTGAGGCGCTGGCACAGGTTGCCCAGAGAAGCTGTGGCTGCCCCATCCCTGGCCGTGTTCAAGGCCAGGGTGGGCGGGGCTTGGGCCCTGGTCTAGTGGAAGGTGACCCTGCCCATGGCAGGGGGTTGGAACTGGATGATCTTTAATGTCCCTTCCAATCCAAACCATTCTATGATCTCCCTTTACAAAACTGCAATTTTGTCAAATTCTTCAGAGATTCATAACAACTAGCCTGTATATCTCTTAAAGTAGCATTAAACACTAAATATTGAGTATTCATTCATGTGGAGCACAGCATTCAGCTGTGTAAAAGCCAGAAAATGTGTTGGTCTGTCTTCTTCCTTCCATTCCCATTTGTGAGAGCAGTGCCCATTTCCTCCATCCTCAACAACTGTGTTTCTGGAATTTTCTTTTGTCATAGCTGGGAAAGCGATCAAGCCCTGGGAAAATCCATGAAGGAAATAACAGTGCTGTAGTCTATATGCTTAGTGGCAACCACAGCCACAACTGCATGGGGAACTACACTGCCGGCTGGCACAGGAGAAGCAGCAAACATATCACACAAGACCGAGGTGATGAAGGCAGCGAGGGTTTAGGCTCCTCTGCTCACATTGATAAATTCATATGGGATTAAAGGTGGCAATAAGGACAGTGACACTGCATAACCCAAAAGTTGTAAGGACTGGAGAGCCACCTTGCTGCCAGACACTGAACATTCACTGCACTGAAAAAGAAGCAGCTAGTATGGAAAAATATCATCTGACCATAAGACAGAAGCTCTAAGACAAAAACACAGATGTATTTGGCTATATTATGGCAGCAGAAGCTCCTTAAGTTTTTAGTCTAACTCTTGTTTTTCTTGACTGAGCCATCAGCATTTTTAAGAAAACTAACAAATGCAACAGATTTTTTAAAAAATATTATTTTCAGTAATTCAAACAGATTTTGTTTTGGTTTCCCTTCAGCTGAAAAGAGGCATTCAACTGAACCTGAGGATGAGCTACCCATTGAATATCTGTTTTCTCACAAATTATGTTGCCACCAGATTTTACATTAGAATTTAGGGAAGCAAAATCACCACTGTAATGAAAAGTATCAGTGCAAGTAGAGAGCCTTATAGGAAGATTGTGGTAAAATATACACTAAATTCTAACAACTCTCTCACTTGCAGTACGTAACTTCTAACCCAGTAGCCACTTCCAGGAAATCAAAACAACCACTCAATAAAAGCAGTTCAGACTGATAAGATGAATGAAATTATTCAGTAGAATTTAAGGGATAGGATTTCCCTTCTCCCATCCTAGGTAGGATATCATTTGCAGACTTTCAGCAGTTTTCTCTCAAAGCTCTTCTGAAAGATGGCAGATTCATTTTTTATGGATACTTTTTCCATTTCTCAAATGAATATACAAAAAGGAAGTACTTCATCTGTGTCAAATTTGTATACTGTTATCCAACTAAAACTGACAAAAGAGGTTTGGTTCTAATAAAACAATGTGATGTAACACAAAAAAAAAGAACACAAAAAAGAAAAACAGTACATACAGTACATAGCATCTGACCCAAAGCTTACTAAAGTCAGTAGGAACCTTCAGAGCCTTCCCAAACTAAAATACAAAGCAGTTGCATAAGCCAGGAAACACAGTACATTCTTGTAACATTATTAAGAAATTTTATCCTTAAATAAAACAAAACCAAAACCAAACAAATACAAAGGAAAGCCTCTACAATAAAACATACTAAATTCAGCTGCTCACTCCAACTGACTGTGATCATTTTATGCTACAAATCTCCAGCAATGGCTAAAACATATGGGGGAAAGCATAAACAAAGCACGTAGAATCATAGAATCATAGAGTGGTTTGGGTTGGAAAGGACCTTAAGATCATCTAGTTCCAACCCCCCTGCCATGGGCAGGGACATGTCACACTAAGCCATGTTTCCCAAGGCTCTGTCCAAATGACACTTCTGCTACACACTTGCAGCTCTCAGCACTTCACTGTGGAAATCCTGCACCAAAAAGCTTGTCTTGATCCCCCCATTTAATATTCACCAATGAAACCATACTTCGTTGTACAGTCAGTGTATCTTTTTTGCTCCCCTCCACAATTCAGGCCTCCTCAGCATCTCATACTCAGTGCAAGTTCTACAATTTCCTCCTTCACTGAAAAAAACCCCAAACCCTCCATGTTAAACTCTGCCCTGGGAACACTTCACATACGACAAACAAAAATAGTTGTTTTCTATTAAACTTTTTATGCTAATTGTGTTCTAGCGTACCAGCTGTCTTCCCCCCCCACCAGGCTGAAGACATGTTGCTTACTTAAGTTACTTCAAATGGCCACCATTCTATGCCTCTGACTACAGGGTATGCTGTACAAGCTTGGGAAGCACTGAAGCTATGGGTATCATATATGTTTCAGAGGTCCTAAATTCCCTTTTTCCACAGTTTCCAAAATTCCATTTCTCCTTTTTATCACATCAGCACTCAGGTGATCTTTGCAGACTCTCACTGGCTCTCAAAACAAGCAGTAACAGCCTCTTGTGGCAGATGCACAGTTACGGCTTCACGATTACCATAATTTTGCATTTATTGATCCTGGCTTTCATCTGAATTTATTGCCTCAGTACCTATGGTGGGACCTCTTTCTCTTTCTTTGAGAGGTCTATAGTATAATCTCCTGTGTCTGAGCGAGACATCTTAATAACTTTTATACCCATGTCTTTCAGACGGCATTCAAAATAGGACAGATGACTCATGCCACTAAAACATGTACATGTCTCCAGCAACTCTATAAAGTAAGTCTTAAGAATCAGTTCAGGTACAAGTTTCAGTGTTAGAAAAATCCCAGCTTTCTATTCTGAAATTCTACAATTTAGAATGACCTCTATTTCTGACAGCCCTGAATAATTATGTTATTAACCCACTGGCAACCCCCTTTTTATAATAAAAAATAACTATTTACTCCTGCCCTCCGTTTTCTTATTAAAGTTTGCCATTATACATGCCATCTTCTGTTCCTCAGGATGAATAAAGATTACATTCAGCAGTTCATGTCACATCTGACTTCTTTCAGACAACTTGAGGAGGAAGACCATTCAGTTTTAGTCATCTGCTACTATTCATCCCAAATTCAAGTTTCTTTTAAAAATAATTTTACTGTCACTGTTAACTTGAGATAGCTTTTTTACTTTTTCCCTGTAAATAATGACTCATGCAAAAGAATCTCTCTGACCTCATTTATAGAAGATATTAACACAAATAGTTCATTAGTTCTTCTTGCATGCACTTATTTTACCTAAATGCTCTAATTACACCTTGATCAGGTTTTTTCAAGCACATTCCTGCAGGCTTCTTGCTTCCAATGAGTTTAACTCCTAGTTCTATGCTTTTAGCAAACTCAACATAATTACTTAAAGCAGTTCCCTCAAGATCATCTTTCTATCGTTCTTACAAAAGCTTACTTCTAACCCTGCAAGGCTCACATGCTTTTCCATTCTCCTTACTTGGACATGACAAGTACTTTTTAAATAATGTTTGGGTTCTGAACTTTATTTTATTTTTAACTTACAGAAACTCTTCATTCTTCTGTTCATTCACTCTTCAATTTATTTTTAAACAATTAAATAAAGTTTTAGCCTGTTTTGGGAGGGTGTCCACCGCCTTAGAATGTTTTCACCAGCGTCATACATGTGCAATTAGCACTGAGCACTGAACGTGCTCTAAAAGTCAAACATTATTTCCAGTTTAAAGAAGCTTGGAATCAGCAAACAACATGATTACACAAATAATACTTTTTCACAAAGTTTAGAAATTTCAGGGGCAAGCCAAATACATAAATGCACACATTTCTCAAAAAAGCCCAAACGGCCTTCCATTTCAGTCTGAAAAATCCAAGCAAACAAATATTTCTCTTTTTGAGAACACTCTCCACTGTGTATTCACAGGGGCACAGCAAACATTTGCTACTGCCAAATTCATGAACCTCAAATAAGCCTGGTTTTATTTTCACGTCTCTGAAAAGAATCAGAGCACAAAAAGCAAGCAGTAAACTGCTCAGTGGAAGCAGCCACATGAAAACATCAGACCAAACACAGGACAAATTGAGCACATTAATACTGATTTGAGAAAGACACATCAACATTGATTTAAAAACTCACCTTCAATACCCAGCTTTTTTAATTTTTTAATTCCATTCCACTTATGTTTTAATCTTGACATTCATACACAAACACACACCCCAACCACCATTTTTCATGGAAATTACCTCTTCTAATGAAAATAATTAAAGAAGACAAGACAATATGAGATGAGTCAGGTCCTCGAGAAAATGGCAACCATTTCTCTTTGTTATGCTTATTATCCTACGATGTGGACAGTACAAAATTTTATTGTGCCCTTATATTTTCATTTACTTGTAAATGTTTGCATGACAGATATGCAAGTTAATTCTAGTTAATAGTTTGCACTATTACACATGTCTTGAAGCAAAGTTTCATGTGTTTGGACACTTTTTTTTGGAAAGCAGGAAATAAAAAACTGCTAAGAAGATATGTTTATTTAATTGCACCCCAAGGGCATCATTTTTTTGAGTATGCCAGTGAATGAGAACATCTCCTAAAAGCAGCTGAATGAGAAGATGCATAAACCACACTAAATTCTGATAATCTCTACAGAAGAATTTCCTGCCACATGGTTTATAGCATCAGATTAGATATTTTTTACTGAGCACTATCATGGCTTTCCCGATTGTTTTAAGTATTGCCTAAGGCGGGAAAAAAACAAACCAACCAAAACCTACTTTCCAGGACCCTGTCTGCCTTCTAAATAAATGGAAGCAACTAATTCTGTCTGTGATGATACTAATTCCATGCTAACAAGCTTTTTTGAAACCTGCTCAGCAGTGCACAAAAGGCTGGAACAGTAAACCTAGTAAAATTTGAAGCACGCTAGAGAAACTGTGTGTTGTAGCTATTGGAAATCATCTCTGTCAAACACTTCCATATCAAGCACAGAAAGTATCTTTTATGACCCAGTTTGGACGACAGAAATTAGCAATTCCATTTGCACTGCAGTATCTGTTCGTGAGTTGTACCCTCTTTTAAGTGGAATCAGTCATGGAACCATAATGTATAAATGGATGGCCTGTGAGCATAAATTATCTCATTAGCCAGGAAATCCGGGTGGAATTTCAGGTAGTTTGCTTCAAATCTCATTGATTCTTATAACTTCTAGATGGAAGAGATATTCTACACACTAAGAAAATGTTTCTTGTATTTGTAACTAATTTGGGGAAAACCTGCTTTGTTGAGCATAAATAACCTATTAATGTACAACGCAGTCTAGGAGTGGTCACCTGATCAGCGTGAAATTCTACACGCAGAAAAACAGCACAACCACCTCTATGAAGGTGCATGTGGATTGCCACCACCAATAACATCTACCAGGACCATCTTACAATACTTGATTATTACTCAAGACAATCAGAATTCTCAACCAAAAGCAATATACCTAGAGCACTGAGGCCTCATGTCCTCCCTGACATTTCTAGTAATAAAATGCTTAATTAAAAAGCCACATACATGACACCTTACCTTTGATGCCATGCGCAAGAACAGTGAGTTTTGATCCTCTGCTGTCCTCATCTTCTCATTTTTGACCAAATCCTTCAGGTTCACACTATCATCATCCTGAAAATACCTTACTCTTTCTTTATCTACATGAGTAGGGATCTGGAAACAAACATATTGAAAATAAACATGAACCTAGTGAGAATGACCAACTATAAAATTCAGATCCTAATAATTTCAAGAAGTTTAAAGAATCACGAATCAAGCTAAGCACATCTGAAACAATTGGGTTTGCTGTTTCATTTCACCTAAGGAAAAGAACATTTCTCCCTTCCTTCAGTTGCATCAGTACATTGAAATAAAAATATAGCCTCTTCCTACAATTGCTATATCTACTATATCCTTAAGCTATCAGACCTACATTACCATTCAGGAAAGATGAAAACGAACAAAGGAAAGTGAAACAGTTGATCAGCTCACAAAAAAGGGACTATTCCAAAAAGTAATCTTCATTATTTACAGCTTTTGAACTGTCAAGTCACAGACACTACTGAAACATAGCGATCACAGTACTGAAAACTTGATAAATGGGGTGCCTCTGCTGGGAAATGTTGTCATCTTGGAGTGTGCAAGAGAACAGAGTTTGTCCTTTAGAGCAGGACTAAATTAAATCCTGATGGAGCATAGGCAATGGTCATTAACATAAAACAAGACGGCATTTTCCAAAATGGAAAACAATAGGAGGCTGGAAAGCTATTCCTTACCCTCTTGTGCCTTTCACTCCTCCATAGTAGTGTTACAAACTGATCTGTCCTGCTAATCAAGAACATACTTGCTAGAAATACGAGGTATTGGTATCTCCTCGTACCCCAAGAAGATTGAAATATTAGATTATTTACTGTTGCAAGCAAACATTGTTTCAGTCTTCGAGCTTCTCACTGTTCCCCAAAACACTGTTACAAAGATTAGGTAATAATTTTTATTATCAGCAGTAGCAGTATTTTTGATCAGAACTAAATAAAAGCAAAAGAAAACTAGCCCCTGAGACTTGAGTATGTCAATAAAATCTTATTTTGGAAATATTTACCTTTGCTGATCTTTATTATTTACATAACTTTATGTAATAGAAACTCCTTGGCTAAGAGACTGCAATAACCTGAAAAACTTACTTTTTCTTGAATGTGCATTTTAATAAGTCCTAAAGTGATCCCTAGGGAAATACAGTCTGAAAATAAACTTAATATATGCTTAATAAATATGTACTCTAACACTTAATTACAATCATCTTCTGAAAGGAACTTTTTAACTACCTACTGACATTCTGATAAGACACTCATATTACTCATCATAAAAGTAAACCTACAAAATCATTTCAGAATTACACTTCAATACATTTGTAAAACTTACCATCTGTCGCTTTCTCCGGCCTCCTTTGGGCTCCTGTGGTTCAGCCGGTGCGGTCACAGGCCATGCCCTTCCACTTTGATCTGTTCTGACAAGGACCACTTGTTCTTCTTGACAGCTTGAAGGCTGTGCCAGGTTTTAAGACATATTTTAAATGAGTTGACACAGGCAAAACCAAAAGAAACACCTAATCCACAATAAATTAAATATTTAAAATTCTAAAGATTAAATAACAGATTCTTTAAATTTTGTGTGTTCATTATAATTCAAAGCAGACACTATTACCTCACACAAGGTACCTTCTCCACATTCAAAAAGAACAGAATATTAAACATATATTCAGCTAGTTAAGTGCAGAGTTAAACAATCCTCTCCTAAAAGAACCAAGTTTGTATTCTTGGTACTTTATCATAAAGCTTCATCCCCAGAAGAAATACAATGCTTCTGAAGACTCGAACAGGTAATATTGAATTAATATACACTGCCACCATTATAACAGGATATTCCTGAAAACCATTGGAAATCTACAGCAAGTTACCACTTCTGGGCTTTTTGTGGTTTGGGGGTGTTCAGTTGGGTTTTGTGTGGTTTTGGTGTGCTTTTTTCCTTTCAAAACTTGGTTAACAAACTAAACATTAGCTATAGATTTTCAACACATTCCTTTAGATCTGACTTTTATTTCCTACACGGCACCTACCACTGACACAGATCACTTTCATCACAATGTAATAATGAAAATATTTTAATCTTGATTATAGGGTATGCAGAATAGGAAATACAAACAGCTCAACAAGTATCTCTCTCTATGGTGAAGAAGAAAGATGAGTAGATGTACATTGGTTATTTAGGTCTAATTAAATTACAGACTGAGGCAGAAGTAACAACATTTAAATCATCTGTTCATGTGCTGAAATATATGGAAACAAAACCAAGCATTTACCTGATATATGCCAAATAAGTAATTTGCCTTTAGATGGCAAACACATCCAGTCTCACATAAACTACACTTGTACTTAGTTACTGCTTCTACATATCAAAAGAAATATGGGAATCATTAGGAGGGTATCTTCTAAACTTGACTAAACCAATCTCTTGAGGTGCTGGAGATGTAAGAGGCATACTCAGGGCAAGGCAACAAGGAAGGCTTTCACACACCTACCCTTGGTCCTCTCGATAGAATAGAACCACCAGTTCAATTGCAAGAAGAACAGCACACTAGGGCACAAGCAATCCAGATTTCGAATGCATTGAGGACAAGTACTGACACAAATGCTGAACAAACTTGGCTAGGAATGTTGCTCTACTGAATTTTCCACTTGTAAATTTTAAAAACAGCCTAATCAGGCCCATGGAAGTCAGCAGCTGCCTTGGCTGCAGCAACCATGAGATAGTGAAGCTTAAGATTCTAAGGGAAACGAGGAAGACAAGTAACAGAGCAAAGAAAAACCCCTGGATTATAGGAAAATGGTCTTCAGCTTCTTCAGCGATCTGCTTGGCCTGATCTCATGAGGGATGGTAGAGAGCTGTTTGATCTTCAAGGACAAATTCTAATGAAGCTCAAAAACAAAATGGAAGCTTCCCGAAGGTGGAACCTGAGACAAGTTACCCAGGAGGACGACTTTAATGAGACAAACAGCACTAAATGTACATTTTGCCATCTTATAACTGGTGTAAGAGTTCAAAAATTCTAAACAGGAGCCACCTGATCCAGAATTAGTGTGATCAGTCAACTGAATCCTTTGTCTGATGTCTACCTTTTATTTAAACTGAATAAAGACCAACAGTAAACTAATGATAAATGGTGTCATTTTCCTTATTTTCCTTTCATTATCCCTGTCAGCATTCTGATTTTTTTTTTTTTATTTTTTTTTCTTGCAATACTGGCATTCACAAAGCACCATGTCCCAGCACCCAAACTCAGAGGACAGGACCCAGAACTAGTCCTCTTTGTCTGAGTTTTTTAAACTTTCATTTCAAACTTGAAGGCAGATCACTACTGAAGAGGCATCATAAGATCCATGTCACAACTTTCACAGGGATGCTATCATAAAAAACTGCATGTCCATTCTGCATTATGCTCCCAATCTCTATTTGAGCTGAAGGGTGGGGAAGAAAACCACACCCACAAAACCCCCTGACAGCTATGACTGACAGTTCCTCTGAGATGATATTACAAAGATGAAAAACAGAACAGCTGTGAATATATTAAAAGCTGGGTATCAGAAAGAAAGAAGTTCACAGCATGGTCGTTACCTGTAGACATAGATACAGAAGGTCAACGTGAAAACTCCCGGTAATGTTGATTTTTCTTTATCAGAACCCAAGAAGCAAGCTGCCAATTGCCTGACTTCAATTCAATCTGTCAGCCAGTGACAGGTGAATAGATAGTAAAATCATCGTCACTCATGTGAGCACAGAGAAGACCCCTCAGTTTCCTTGTACAATAGGGTGCTGCGCTAAGCACCCTTATCCCTTTGTTTTTTCCTTGGTTGACTTCGTTCAGATCCAGTGCTCATTAACACTCCTGAGTTTGTTAAAAAGGACTGCAGCCACAGATTCATTTCAGAAAAATATACCCTTTTGTAAAAATATTCTGTAGGAACATCATCCACTCATTTAACTTCAATGCAGCTCAGGAAGATTACAAGTCTATCTCCCATGACTTCTCTACCCACCAAGCAGAGGAAGCAGAAGGAGGCCTAGAACAGCTGTACAGCAGGAGTGAAGAAGAGACATGGAAGACTCATTAAGCCAGACAGAATTTATCAGCATGTATGAAAATAGAGCATTATCATATAGCTCAGTGATGAAGGCACTCCCATGGATTCCAATCCTTCACACAAAACACGAGGGAGTAGAATTAATATATCCATTTCCCAAATGACTGCTTGAATACTTCATTAAACCTTACATCTCAACTATTGCAAACTTCATTTCTAGGTACTTAGAGTTGCAGCTTACCATATTGTTACCAGTGAAGTACTCAAGTGCCATGGTCTGTTCCATATCACTACCTTTATGTGCCCAGCCCGCATTCATCAGCAGATGAAGTTATTATGCCCTGAAAGTGTATCTTCATCTGCTCCCACCAACTACCTTCTCATTTGGAATGGAATTTACTACCTTTCAGCTTTCAAGCTGACAGACATCCATTCAGATGATGGATGCCCTGTCAAGAGCCATGTCACCTCAGCTCCCTCCAAAACAGGGACAACAGTACATTCCCACTTATTCTGACTTAAATATACATACATACGCCCCACACCCAAAAAGAAATACTTTAAAAAGGCAGAAATTCTTCACCAGAAAAAATAAGTATTTAACTTTCTAAAAGAATATATTTTTTAAAAGGAAAAAAAAAACTAAAGCATTTAAAAAGCCTGAGAGCTTCCTGATTGCACTACAAAGATGTTCAGGTAAATCAGATGACTAAATTAGAGCAAATAATGGGGACATCACTCAATCTAGAGATACTAGAACAGCCTTTGTTAAATCTTATAAACAACTTTATTAATCTCAATTTGAAGCTATTTTTCACCAAACGACTGATGTCTGCTTTACATCTGGTACCCTTACCAAATGAAAGCTTGTCTCAGAAACCCCAATGAAGGCTAGGAATTCTGTAGATACTGAAATATGCTAGCTTCAACAGCTTAATTACATTTTTGCATAAAAAGTCACATGAACATAGAAGTTATGGACCAAAAAGCTGTCTAGGTAAGCCAAACTTCTCTCTTCTGTATCACCAAAGGCAAAACTCATTTTGCAAAGCAAACCAAGATGGTCAACATGGTCTGGCTCCAATATGACAATGGTATTTTCAGAGAATTCACATACAACACTACTTCCTTTTTTCTGCAGTCACCAGATACGTGCCTCAGATGTTAGTTTTGCACACTATAAGGTGTTTTCTCTCTATTGAGAGGGTGTGCAGAGGTGATTCATTGCAACATGAGAAAAAAGCTGTATGCTTCTACCCCACTCTTGCCATGCGCTAAAGGTCAAACCTGGCTAGAGATGCAGACAGCCACAGAGGGGGATGACTGTGTTTTCATGTTATCACTGTGCTCCTCACAGGTGTGAGACCTAGTTATCACCACAGCATTAAAAGCACTATTAATCTGAAAACATCACAACAACAAAAACCTCAATCGGCATGAGATGAGCAAAGAGGAAAACAGGTTGCAGAAAAGAATACAATATGAGCAAAAAGATTGCACAGAACATTTTTAAATGGGATATACATGCAAATGGAGTATTCTGGATATAACAACAAAGAGGTAATCAATGCAAGTTGCTAAGAAACTGATTATTTCTTTTGGCATGTGAAAAAAACCAACCAAACAAACAGAATAGGTAGACTTATGTGAAAACTGTAATGCTTAAATACCTGTGACTTAGCAAGGCCCAGTGATGTGACAGACAGTAGAAACAATTTTAAAGGTTGAAGGAGCTGGGGAAGAGGAAAGTCAAAGCAGCAGCAAAGTGTTGAAAACCAGAAGGCGGGGAGGTGGGCGAGGACGGGACAGGTGGGAATGTTTCCCAAGGAGTACTTCACTTGACAGTAAGAAACTTGCCCATATGCAAGGCTGGGTTGAAATAAGTGCAAAACGTTGTTTGAAATGGTGGGAAAGTGTGAGGTATGTGTGAAGTATGGGTAAGTGGGAATGCTGAGGCACTGGCACAGGTTGCCCAGAGAAGTTGTGGCTGCCCCATCCCTGGCAGTGTTCAAGGCCAGGTTAGATGGGGCTTGGAGCAACCTGGCCAAGTGTGAGATGTCCCTGCCCCTGGCATGGGCATTGTAACTAGATAATCTTTAAGGTCCCTTCCAACCCAAACCATTCCAGGATTCTATGATTCTATGAAAAGACAAATATAGTCACAGGCTAAATATTTTAGACTTAACACAAGATAATCACGTAGAGGAAAACCATAAACAGAGCAGTACAAAAAGGTAGAAATGGGGAATATTTTTTTAAATTTATACACAGCAGATAGGGAAAGCAAAAATGAGGTTAACATCAACAGCATATATCACAGGAAACATGGCAAATGACCTACTTCTTTGAAAACTTGGATAACTCCAGAAGTTTGGATGCTGAAAATATAACCACAGCTATTGCAGTGGAAATTCAAAAAATCCAGAGCACTGATGATTAGGCTAAAATGAAACAGACCTTTCTTTGCAGAATAAAAAACCCAACTTGTCTCAAACCTACCAAACCCATGTGGCCAAGCAGGGATACAGCAGCTCTCCCTAGATGACTAGTCAAATCCACACAGAGGGGCAGCATGTAACAGGAACTGAGTGAGTGGAAAAATGTGCCCAACTGAGGATCTCACATAAACAGGACGCTTCAGAAATGGTTACTTGTTAGATTATTCACTGGAAACTGTGAAGGGGCCTGTTGCCCCTACGAAGTCTCCAAAAAGATGACGACTCCAGGTGACAGGTCTCTCCTTCCCACAACTTAGTGTTGCAGAAACAAGCAAAGGGATAGAAACTTTTCACAAAGAATAGCTGCAACTTTTCCATTCCCAGTCTCTAAATTTTCACCTCATTGTATACAAGACATCTTAAAAGGTAAATCACTAAAATCAATAGACATTACATCAGAAATGCTGCAGCAACTGCACACAATAGCAAACATCAGATTCTTATGTCAACTTACAAGCATCTAATTCCTTTTGAAAACATCCATTCTAAGATTTAAGTGTCTTCACTAAAATTTTTAAACTACAGACATTTCATGCTATTGTTGAGCAGTCTGTTATTTTCCTAAAACACAAGGTGTTCTACATGTCAGAAAAAACAGACTTTATGTGCCTTTTAAGACAGGCTCCAAAATGTTAGATCCTATCAACAGTTGCACTTTCTTTTTTCTTCTCATTTCTGCATACCAACACACTAACATACAGGCAGTTGAAGAGTATCTTCTGGATCTGAACCATGGTATGGGGCTGGGGGGGGGGAGGGGCAGGACAACTCAATAAAATAGAGCCAGATCTGTGCCCACTCAAATGTTTATCCTTACTCTTAATGCATCTGATAATCAAATTCTTCACTACCATCCAAGTCTTCCATCCTCAGGACAGGCAATGGTTTCACTTCACTCCCCAAAGGCTGCTACCAAACTTAAAACATTTGGCTGAAGATCAAGCAAAAACACAGTACAAACACCTAACCCCCATCTATTTATCTTGGGGGGGGGAAAAAAAAAAAAAAAAAAGCCTTTTATCCACTAAGAAAAATTACCAAATCAGCCCATAAACAATAACTAACTTCTCTTTTAGAAGTATGACTTTTGGACATGCTTCTGGAATGTTTTTAAGTAAAAGCACAGTGTTGATACTTTTATCTTGTTTGATACAGATATCAATGGTTTATTTCCATGTTTAATGATCATCCACATATACAGGCATTTGTTTCCTTCCCACCTTTTTACTGTTTAAGGGTGCTCTAGTTCCACCTCAAAAATCCCTTTCTCAGCTTCCTGATAAATGTTGTCCATTGAGGTCCTTCAAAGTTGTCTATTTATTCTAGCAATAAACAATTCACAACATAACACTAGAACATTTTGTTACTTTAGCATGATCTAACAACTTACAAGCTGCCACCAAATGCTAAGCTGCTATTAAGCTTCTGGTTTTAGAAGCAGTCCTGACTAGATATGATTTTTTCTCCAGGTGAATGCTCTGATCTTGGAGATGCAGACTGGTTCACAAAGCAAGTTAACTTATGTTTTGTGAAAAAAAAATAAACCTCCAGGCATTGTACTGGATCATGTATACAAGATATATACCAGTATAAGCTGTCTTATGTGGGAATACTTCTATTTCTCCACATGCAAGACTTCAGATGGCCTTACACCTACTGGGGCATTAGACTTCAAGAAAGATGCAAACTTAATGGGAGAGAAACTGGAGAAAAACAAGAATTACTAGAGGACAAAAAGTAGTTCTCAAAAAAACCAAAAAACTCTTGGAAGAGAATGAAGACAAAATTAGGAAACACATGCTGGCAGGTTGCAAAAACTCAACAGGTTTCGTCAATACAATATGTGATGAATAAGAGGAAAACAAAAAAGCTTAAATTGCAAACGAAATGCAAATTAGAAATTAGGATCTTGAACATTAAGGACTGCAGAACAACAGTACAGTTGCCTAAGAAGAATATGGAGTCATCATTGTGGGGGATTTTGAGGTTTGGGTTTTGTTTTTGTTTTTGTGGGGTTTTGGTCTTGGGTTGATTTTTCTTTAACCAAGAAGGGCTAGAAGACTACTGAGAACCACAGATGAGTACAACGGAATTAGAGACAAAGACAGTAACGCATTAGAAAGTCCTAATGAGGAATTTCAGCAGGCTCTCATTTACTCAACTTGAAATGATACAGAAGATAAACACTTAGGTATAATACATACTAAATTCTTTGAGTCAGAACCATACAGGGGTTTTATGAGTTCTGTGAGGGTTTGGGGTTTTTTCCTAATTTCAAAGAGTTCAAAGTCCTGACACAAGGCATATGAGAGTGACCACAACATATTTAGATTTAATATTCCAGAGAAAAGGAAAAGGCAAAAAATTCTAGTAATATTTAGCTTTAGAAGACAAAGTACAAAAAAGGAAATGGTCTATCAAAGAGAAAGTAAAAGGGGCAGATCAAAGGATAAAATAATGGATTATGGACAGCATGAAGACTAATGTTGAAGGCATACTAGAGACTAAAAGTAAATGAATACTACGAACCAAGATGAATTCAATGGATCAAACGTGTCAGGCATGATTATTCAAACTAAACGTGTTATTAGAGGTAATGACATCTTTCAGAAGTCAAAATCCTGACTAAATACAACTGAATTAAAAACACAGCATAAATATAGAAAATTAAATGTATTTACATAAAAGGGCAAGACAAAAGTTGATTTTGAGGAGGATCTTACTAACACTAATTACTAAAGCTATTTCTAAACACATCAGAAGCAGAGATCTTTCAAGTAGAAAAAAAGAAGATGCTCAAATGGTTACAGCAGTATCAGAAGATGACATTTGAATAATAAATTAATTATTTGCATGCTAAATATAGGATTTTCCTGTTCAACTTTTTTTTCTTTAAAAAAAAAAAATAAGAATAAACTTGAGGAATCTTCTTTAAATTGAAATATCAGTAAAAAGAGTTTTCAAGCAAGCTGCCATGAAGAGATGATCTTCACTAGAGCTCCCAAAAAGAATTCCAAACATCATGTCCACATCCTTCAGCATGCAATGTATCACTTCAACAGGTCTCATGACAAAAATAACGGAGGGTGGCAATTACAACAGAAACCTTTAATATATGCCAAAGGCACATTCTGGGAAATACAGTGCAATGGAGCATTTAAGATTTGTAATGGACAAACTCAAGCAAGTGTAATAAAGAACAGTATTCCTCCACAACGGAATACATGTGGCATACAGCCTTCACAGGGAAAAGCCATGAATGACGGAAATGCTAGACTTTTCTGAAGGATTTAAAGGAGCATGGGTACCAACCTAAC
>NW_009937594.1:24095-28331 GCF_000696875.1 Nestor notabilis
CTTATTTTATCTGTCGGTATTTTCTTTATGCATGTGTAGTCTTGTATTCCTACAACTATATGACATGGAATACAGTAGCATGCAAGTGCATTCAGCATAGCACAAGAACGGAGTATCTACGTTCTTTCCTACTAACAAACTGAAATCGTCCAGGAGACCTTTCAAATATTCCCAGGAACTGCTACTATCTTTCATAAAAGAGGCAGTAATTATCTTTCTGTGTTTTATGTAGAGATTCACTTGAGTCTGGCTTTTTGCTTCTGTTTTAACTTGGTTTTGATAACTGTAGAATGTAGTCTTTCTTCATGCAGTAGCATGCTGTTACATAGCTTACTTTAAACCTCTCAGGTTTCTGAATTAATGACTTATTGTATAAATATTATTAAATATTACACATACTAAGCTACCTTATAAACAGAAATGTTGGTGATAGTAATATAATGATTCATTAATAAATATCATCAGATAAATATTATCTCTGCTTCTGTAAGTACAACATAGGTATCAAAAAGTACTTTAAATATGGATATATATTATTAAATGTTGAAAAGTTCAAACTGGAGAAAAGGCACAGTCACTATCCCTGAATCTTGTGATAACTGCTACACAAACAATATAATTAACAGTCTGAAACGAACAAAGATGGTGTGTATTTACAGAATGAGAGGAGAACTGTTTGTTGCCATTACTTAAGGAACATGAATTTTTACTTCAGGCCAATTAAATATGCAAAGTACACAGTTGTTCTCACCAAACATACAAACCCCTATACAGCAATTAACACCCAACTGAACAAAACAAAGCAGACAAGTCTGGTTTTGATAGATAAATGCTCTAAATTAAATACGTAAATAAATAAAATGCAGTTCTGAAAAAGACTTTTGAACTCTCCAGAGATGATGCCTGTTCCATAATCCAGCAGGAGGAAATGGAAAAGCACTGCCACCAGGTGCACAGCTTAATTTGAGGAACAGACACTGGATAGCTGAACACAGTAAGCAGGCCAAATAAATACCTGAGACAGGATTCGCTCAATTGGAACTGGCTTTTAATGTTAATAGCTAAGGAGAATAAAATATTTTTAAGAGCCAGTATACTGTGGGACAGGGAGCAACTAGAGCTAGGAAATTTTTTAATTACTGAGCCAACAGAAAGCTGCATGCTGTGTGAGTTGGGAGCTGTCTGCAAATGTTTAATGACAGCTACACTGATGTGGCACAAGCTAATGAAGGAGTAACAAAGCTCAGCAACTGCCTTCAGCAAGGAATAAATTTCTACAACCAAATACCAGATATGGACAAATAAGATGCTGGACTAAGCATAACACCTGCTTCCTTTCTCTTACAGTCTATGGCAAGTGGAAACCCTTGGAATACTGTCTTACCGTCTACTAGAAAAGTCCATCCTTATACAAGTAAGTGCCTAGAAGACATCCAGCACTTCTCAGAGTGTCAGATACAGCTATTTGCTCCATCCACTGTCTCCTGTTCTCTTCCATTATTCTTTCTTCTCCCATTTCAGTTACCCTTCTGGTAGGTTCTCAGGTTGTATTTACACATGATCACCACAGTTATCAGGATGAGCAAATCCCATCTAGAAGGAGCAGTCTGCCTCCTTCAGTGCTGATCTAAGGGTATGTCTCATCACTGAGGAGTCAGTGTAGTCACTACCTGGTGTCCCCATGTAACACCATCTTCAAAGGATCTAAGCTACACTTCAGGTTCTGCCATTTGTTGTGAATAATGAAACTGTCAACCTCAAGGTAATGCTTATAAAATCAGTAGGCAGACCATTCTCCATAGCAAGACCAAGGTTTAGATCTCACAGCAAGATGAAGTTAAAATGGTCACAAGTCTGTAGCAGCAGTCCATTGTATAAAACATGTACCTGTGATTTGCAATAAAAATAAGATTAAGAGAAATAGCAACATGTGGAAGGGAAGCGAGAGCAAACTTCTGCCTAGGTTAAAAATTGAGTATTTCCAGACTCATTAAACATACTAATAAGCATCGCTATTACAATTTCAAAAGGTATTAAGCTAATATAGAAATAGGATTAAAAAAAGGTTTTACAAGATCATAAGGTTGGTCTGCCATAATCAGGACCTTGTACTTAACAGTGAGGAGAAGCATTAGAAAATCTAGTGCAGGCTATACCACAGAAATGAACTAGTCTACATAAGAGTCTCTTCATCATATAGTGCTAAGTTTATGTATAAAGCATAAGACCAAAAAAAACCCCACATTAGTTACTTAGATAATCACTAGTTGTTTAGGTTCTATCCTTTCTTTCCCCAGGTCAGTGAGTGACACAGGTTAGTAACATGTTATGTAAAAAACTTAATTTTGTCTTACTGATGTAAAATAAGGTTGCCCTTTAAATTCAGCAATTCTTTTTTCTTGTATTATGAAAAAGGATATTTAGCTAAACTGTTTATTATTCAGAATAAGTAACCTGGCTTTCTTATTCATCTCCTCTTTATATTGAATGCCTTCAATCATCCCTGCCTTCAAAAAACTTTCTTAGAGCATCTCTGAGACAGGGCAATCAGAATAGTATCTTGTGAGTAGAATGGCCACACACAAAAACCTCAGATCAAATTCAGTAGGAGTTGTACTGCCAGCATGCGAAATTAAGACTGGAACTGGTAATGTGTAACTTATAGCAGCTTGTAATGTGTCTAGTGATGTGCCTAGTAATGGGGAAGTATAACAGTAATAACAATGGATGTCAGGAAGCCATCCTGACATTGCAAATACAACTTTGAAAAAAAGTCTAAACATGCAGTTTGATATTTTAAGTTGTCAGCTACACTTCAAAATGGTTAGTCATTTAACCATACCATCAATGAGACAAGCAGGTATAGGTGTAAGAAAATCTTTAAAGTGGAATGACTAGATGGCTTGTTTATCTAGCAAGAACATCTGATACAAAACATATATACTCAGACCATAAAAAAGAAAAGATTGCAGCATATTGGTTCTTAAGTCCACAAATTCCTATTTCATTGTCGTGGTTTAAGCCCAGCTGACAACTCAGAACCACTGCTGTAGCTGAACCCCAGGACATTCATCTTATCCAAGACATAAATGTAATATACAACTGAGATGGTGATAAGAAGCAGCTCTGGTATACAAGGTGTTTTCAGACTGTAGTATCAGAAAAAGTAATTTTACAAACTGAAAGCAAGAGATTAGTCCAAACAAAAAATAATAATTCAGGCACACAAGGGAGCTTAATAATGTATTTTTATCAGAAAGAGAATTAGTCCAGTCTGAAAAAATATTATTGAAGGAGCATATGTAAAAAAGGGTTAAAAAAAAAAAGCCAAGGAAGAATGTGTACAATTAGATGTTGCAGAACAAAGATTCATTCTGCATCCTTTTAAGCTTCTACTCATGTATGTCCACACCTTAAGCCATTATCACTACTATTTATTTTGGGAGACATCAGAAGAAAGTGAAGGACTTGTAAAAGCAAGGAGCCTGTAACATCTTCCTACCTAGGCAGGCAGAACAGACTGGCAAATATAATACTGACGTTAGTAGTGGCACTTCCATTCCACACACCAGTGGAGAGCCCCCACTCTCCACAGCTGTCAGTGCAGAACCCATGAAGAATCTCTGTAAAAATCTGACACACACAACCTTACAAACCATATCTCATTATCCAGACATGCTGGCCCAAACCCAAATACTTTACTCCTTTTGAAGGATGAGTGCATAATTTTATTGCTCCTCCTAAACAGCCTATTTCTAGAAAATACTTCTGCTTTACATTGGTAGCAACAGCTAATGAGACCTCACATGTAGCTACACTAAAGACCAGGTGGTCCCAACAGTTATTGGTTGATCAAATTCTCCTTTCAAAACCTAATTTTGAACACAGAAATTGTGTTTCATTAAACATACAAAATAAATTGTTAATTTAGGGTTCACACTTTTATAAATGGCTTTACATGTAAACTATTTTAAGTCCATAAAAGTCTAGTAGTTTATTTACCAAGGCTGTGCCAAGACCAAGAGAAGAAGCAGTAATGTTTTAACCTTCCATTTCAGATTGGAAGTATCTACTTGTCGTGGTTTAAGCCCAGCCGGCAACTTGGAACCACGCAGCCGCTCGCTCACTCCCCCCTCCTCTTCCTTCCTCCCCCCACTCCTGGAGGGATGGGGAGGAGAATCGAAGGAATGTAACTCCCACAGGTTGAGATAACAGCTCTCCAGTAACTAAGGTATA
>NW_009937594.1:28570-63340 GCF_000696875.1 Nestor notabilis
CCTTGGTCAGAGTAAACATTACTGAGCAACAACTAAAACCATCGGTGTTACCAGCGTTGTTCCCAGACTGAAATTCAAAAACACAGCACTGCACCAGCTACTGAGAAGGAGAAAAAATGACTGCTGTAGCTGAACCCAGGACACTACTGCGCCAGAACAGCTTTCCAGGGAGGTTTTTACTTTTGTTTTTTTCTTGGGCTTGGGGAGGTGTCAGATTTGTTAGGAAAATCAAAATTTACTCTGAGGAAACACAGTGAAAGAGTAGATACAGCAGTAAAAATACACAGAAATTCAACATAGAGAAAAACAGAGCTAGTAAATATGGCACCACGAGCTACAAGTGCTGCATGGCACTTGGATATGGCTTTTGCTTCTAGTGTCAAAGCATACTCCAAAGCCTTTATCAGTTTCAACTCTAAGTTATCCACTCTGCCCTTTTATACTGTTACATGTACTGAAACCAGTAAGATATTTTGCAGTATTTAGTTACTGACAGAATTTCTCCAGTACTTTTTTTTTAATTGTGAAAAACAATTTCTTATAAATTACATTCAGGAAGTTAAGCCACTTTGTCTTAATATGTTTTTATCTTATAAATAATTGTGTAATCTTCTCTTACTGACAGCAACAAAAGTATGCACTGATTACATTAAAGCTGTTCTGCAAAAGTATACCCACTTTATTATTCCCTGTTCCTGTTACAGCTAGTCAACTCTTTGTTTGGAAAACATACTTTGCTGAAGAAAGAATGGTGCAACCATCCCTCAGACAAGACTCAAGTGTGATGGAACAGAAAATGATGAGCTGAAAACATCTGAGAGTAAACAGGCCATCTGTTGCTGTATCTCCCCACCATGCGAAGTTCCAAATGAAATCACAGATTTTTATTGTGCGTTTAGTGAGGATCATTAATCCCCAGCATTCTATTTTTCATACAAGTGTTTCAGCTGTATTTTCCTGAGAAGCAGTTTTAAATATTTTTTGAATTATTCTTTATATATAAAAGGTCTAAAAGTATTACTTCAACTGTATTAAAATTCTGCAGTGGGTATGTCGCAATGAAAGGCCACTCAACCATGTGTTATTAAAACATATTACAAGTAAATTTTGAAAGCCAAACATTTTTATTACAGTAAAATATCTGTGTTTATAAACTCAGTTCTCAAACCTAAAATTAGACATGCTGGCACACCTGCACTTTTGAATGTTAATTTTCAGGGTGATTTGGTTTTCTGTGGTCTTGGGCTTGGGTTTTTTAAATGAAAAAAAAAAAAAAAAAAAACAAAAACCCACATCAGAAGCCCTGATTATTTTTCTTCTTTCACTTCCTATTCCAAGATATGAATCACTATCTAAATTTTACATGTATACACACATATATACCACCACACATGCACACACATACACACCACTTCACTTTCAGATAACTGGCTCTTTCTCCAAGGAATCATTGTCATTTTTAAGCTGTTTTTGAAAAGGCGAATCGTGAAAAAATGTGAAAAGTAAATATTCTCATTTCCCGCTATTATCATTATTGGAACCAATAGAACATCATTTCAGGTTTGTTCCACAACAGATTCCTCTCAGCTACTCCTAATGTCACATGGTTTACTTGTCTTGGGTAATAACTGTGCTGCAAATACTTTTTCTGGATAAAGATGCAGCATGTTCCATCTTGTCTCTCTTAATTGTAGAACTATATGTAATGGAATGCAATGAATTATGTTTTATCATAAATAGGTATAAGCTAAGCTGTTGGATTCAGTTTCCTTTCTGAAAAATGGTTAGCATTAATTCTTCAAGAAGAAGAAAAACTGATTTATACTGAGCTATATTCTCCAGAATTCTCTCAGTCTGGACTGTAATGCATCTCAGGGATCCAATTTAAACTTCAGACCTTCAATACATCAAGATTTGTGTTCAGATGTGGTTTCTAAGAGGAAGTGTTGCAAACCTAAGATTCCTTGTTATTTATACCCAGGAAGAATAATTAAATAAAACAGAAGCATTTAAAGTACATGAAGCATTTGATATTATGAAGGTTTTCACTAAAAGATGAGCCCTAGTTATGCCATAAAAATAGCTAAATTATATTTTCCTTGCACTACAAATCTTTTCCACCCACGATGCACAAGCAATGGATTGAAGAGTACAGATGTAACAAGTAACCTAGAAAAAGCTTTTTCCTTTGAAGCAGCATCACATCAGTCAGATGCCTACTATAAAGTAAAATACAGTGCCTGCCAAAATTGAATACTATTGCGCTACAGGTATCTTTCATGACCAAAAGGCTTCACAGAAGCACTACATACCCTTTAGGAGATTTTGGTCTGAGTTTTTTGCTCTGTCTTAAAGAATGTATAGATCTCGTAGAATATAGATAAATTTATATTTTGTGTGTGTGTATATGTATCTCTCAATCACTGTTTTATTCCTTATGCTTCAAATATACTTATTAAATGAATCATACTAGACTGAATGCTGATGGACTTTCATAGAGAATTCAGTTATTCATGGGAAGATTTGCTATGCTGAAATCATTCTTATCTGCCTTACAATTTCTCAAATGCAAGACAGAAAAGCCTGTATTCATTTCTTTCTACTTTTTCAGAACTTCACTCTCTTCTTTTAAATACCCTATGATAATATATCCTCTACTGTGTTATTTCGCTTAAAGTACTACCTTCTACCTTTCATTCAATTTTGTATTGATTTTTTATTTTAAACACAACTCATCATTATTAAGAACTGTCTCTATCAATTTCTCAGCAGAGATTACTTTCTGTTTCCTGCAGACAGTTTAATTGCTATGGAAAACAGTAACAGGCTCAGTATTGAGAAGTTTTTTTCCTATAGGCCATACTTCATTTTAAATTGAAAACAGTTTTAAAAGATGCATACACTTATACTTCATTCATCCCCCACTATTGACTGAGCATAGATTTACCTGATTTTGCATCATGTCAATATACTTCCTGATTAAAAAAATAAACACAATTAAGTCAGTTTGTAGCAACACAAAAGCAAACTCTTTTTCATTTAGCAGATTTGACTCTTACGCAAGGATTTGATTTAGCAGATTTGATTCTTATGCAGGGACCATACTGAAGGAAGTATAAGATAAACAAAATTCTGGAAAAAAAAAAAAGGAAAAGGCAAGGCACACAAATAATGTGCATCATAAATTATTTAGAATTGACATAAAGAACACTTTCTACATGCAGATTAAAACATAAAAGCAGTTATAATGGATCAAACCAAAACCCAGTATGCCTTCTCCAGCAGCAGCCAAAAGTGAATGCCTAGTGAAGACTATGAAAAGAAAGGATGCCTACAAGCATTTGTGACTCAGCAATTAAAAGCCAGGCATCATTTCTGTGCAATTCTTCAGGGATTTGTTTTTCATTAACCTGTCCAGTCTCTCTTTGAACCTACTTAAGCTCTCACCATCCACAACCTCCTGGAGCAACCACTCTGTGAAGAATCACCTTCTTTTCCACTTGTTTTCAATCTGCCTTTTCAATTTGGACTAGATGGTTGTCAGACTAGATGATCATTATAGGTCCTTTCCAACTTAAATATTCTACATTCTGCCTCTTACTCATTTAAATTTTACCTCCCATCTTTTGTACCACTAAAAACCACTGCAAATGACGGGCTTTGAAGAAGTACTAATGTTCCAGATATATGCTGTTAAGTAATAATACAGAATAAAAACATAAATTACATCAGTTATGACTAGTACTGACAATGGTAGAGGTGACATCCTCATAACCAATGCACTCATATCAAGAGCTGTGTAACACTTTCAGATAAGAGAAATACAAACTGTACTTAGAGGTAAACCATGAACATATGGAAGTTATTTTTAAATGCTGAAATCTCCACAATTTTCTGTCTCCTTACATTCAGTAAGTACTCATTTTCCTCATCTATCCTAAATAAGAAACCCTATGGTACAGCAGCCAACTCTTTAACAGCTTCACTAGGGCTCAAAGCACAACTTTGCTTTTCTCAAAATGCCCGTGACAAATTGGACATACACATCTGAAGATAACCATCACGTACTCCTATCTATTCAAATATTTAACTCCGGGTTGGGCCTTTCATACAGCCCAGATGCCTCTTTTGCATAATCACCCATCTTTTTTTAGTTCGGTAGACTCTGAAGGTTGCCTCATGCCCAAACGCAAAGGCAAAACAAATACAATCTAGATTTTAATTCATCCTCGTGACAGCATACAACTCAAGTGTGTAGGTACAGTAGCCTTTAAGGTCCCTAATTTCACTTAACAGATAGTATAACCATAATCATACTAAAATTCACAAGACTACACACTTAAGATATCCTGCAGTGAGCAACAAGGAGCTCTACCCAAGCTGAAACATCCAGACAGCATGCAACAGACACACCACACAGGTAACATCTGTCTATGGACTTTGTCAGGATGGTACATTCAGAGAAGCTGATGTGTCTCACTAGAGCTGAGCACACAAAACCAGCTGAGGCACCTATGCATTTTGCATTAGTGCCTTTAGTCACAGACTTTCCATTTACAACACACACAGAGCCTCTACCCCATGTGAGCCATCTAATCCAATGTGCCATAAATCAGGCTTGTTCAGTGTCTAGAGCACTTAAACTGTTGTTCCAACCTAATCTCATGTTTTCATCTAGAGATATTAGAATCAAAATGTTTAATTAATGTTAATAATACAGAAAATAACCTACGATGCACTTAAAAACATCAGATACTGACATATTTAGATGTGTGAAGAAATAGTAATAATTCTACCTCGTGGGCCCAGTTATCTTCTTGTTTAGTCTCATGTTCTGTTTTACAAAGCCCTGTTATTGAGGGCCTTTTCCTCAATAGAGAAAAACTTAGGGTAGCCTGATACACACTGGTGGCCTCCCACAGTCCTTCTGCTTACTGTAGAGCAGAAAATTTGTATCTTTATAGGCATTAAGCCTGATAACAGCAATACTTCTTAGCTATCCTAGCACAATTAACTAAGAAAATACTTATGATAGCACACCAGTTCAGAGACTATTAAAAAACACTTATCTTCTATTTAGGTTTCATGTATATGTGTGGGTAGATGTATATAGATATATATAGATACACACCTGTATTTATTTATAAATATTCTATTTAAAATCTACAGGAAATAAGAAGCAAAAAGTACAATTGAGAAATTAAATATTTCAGATGATCTGGAAACTGGGAGGAGGGGGAATAATGTGGAAAGACTTCAGTGAGCTAATCTCCCCAAACTACATTCCATAGTATTTTTTGCGAAATATCAAAAAACCAAGATGACAGCTACTTATAAACCTTCAAGAGGAATAAACAGAAAACCTAACCTCTTCAAACAGATTTAGAACTAACCTCTTCAAAAAAACCCACACAACTTTTACTGAAAAATTCATCTCTCAATTCATGCAAAAGAATCCCATTTATGAAGCTGCCCAAAAGCCGCAAATAAGTTAAGCACAGCTAATAAATTTTCATCTTTTCTGCACTCTGGACACATGGAAGGCCAGCAAATCAAATGTTAGACAGGTAAAATGGCTTGTAATGCATAAAAGAAACACTTCAATACCACTGAAAATGGTTTAAGGCTAAAAAGTTACTGTTTTCTTTCAGTATAAAGAGAATCCAAACGTCTTTTAGCCTGTACGTAATTTTAACCTGGATACCTTCATACACAGAAAACCTATAACATTATTATTCGTGGGTGTTCACTTCATTAATAGAAATATGAGCCTAACTACTAAGACCAAAGAAGGAAAAAAAAAATCCAAAATAAAAAAGAAAACAACTCTTCCCCAAGGAAAATTTTTGCTACTAGAAATTATCCAGTGGGGCTTACTCATGATGCAGCCACGGACTTCTGCTTCAGTATCTTTTACAATTTTCTTGCTATTCTAGGTTCAGAAAGATGCATACATCATGCTTTTTTGCTTCTTTCATCTGGAAGTACCTACTTGCAACATCTAAATGCATCGCAAACCGCAGGTCTTCAAACTACAGATAACTTTAGCCAAAATGTAAACTAGTAACAAAGTGGTCTTACGCGGATCTGTAACTGGTGAAATACATCATCTGATAAATGTACGGTTTTTAAAAATCAAACATCAGTATTCGAAAAACTGCTCTTCAAAACAGTATTTTTGTGCTTTCTTGCGGTAGAATTCTTATCTAAATCAAACTAGCTATAAAAGGTAGATTTGCCTCTATTCTCTCTCACAAACAAACAAATAAAACCAGGATTTAAGCTACCAACTGACAGTCCCTTCAACTGCAGTTTCTTCATCACTGTAAGGCAAAATAAACCAGCACTGCTGTCAAAAGAATTGATCCTGTCTCCTCTGTACAAGCCCCAGTTACCCATGCACATCCCTTATACTAGCACGAGTCTTCATTTAGTCACAACGTGAACTGAATTGGGAAATCGATCCATGTTCAATTAGTCAAGAAGGAAAAAACCTTCCTAGGGAGATGCATTTAGAATTGCCTTCATGCTTCCTGATTTATCTCCCCAGTTTTCCCAGCAGAAGTGAAAATAAGGCAAAGCCACATTTCAGGACTTTTCAACACAACACTGGCCATGCTGCTCCAAGGAACCAGAGACGGACCTGCCTGAAACAAAATGCTTCATATTTGTTACTGGTAGCAGAGGCAAAGCTATCAAACTTTGGGATCAATGAGACATCCATTTGGAAAACCACTTCTGTGGAAACTGCTTCAAGTATCTTACTTGCAATACATCTGGCTGAACTGGCTAAGGCTATCACTTGGGTGTCAATGTTATAGAAAGACTCATTCATACAGTATCAAATACATCTGCACAAATCAGCCTCTGGTGTTACAAGATGGTTTCAGAACATCTGGGTTGTTTAGATGATAAACAGCGTGATCTAATTGGCCCTTGATACACACTCTGTTTGTGTCCCAGTAGTCCAAACTCAATCTGATGCTATAAAACCAGTAGGACTGACCTGGCAATCATCACAGGATAGGATGTCACATAATACAGGCTAGAAGTAGGCACAAAACAGGCACAGATAAGGCACATTCATAAAGACAGCAAGCCTCTGAAATGTACAGGAAGACCCTCACCCTCTGGAAAGCAAGTCCTAGCAGTAATTAAAATCCAAATGACTTTGAATAGACTTCAAGAATTTCACCATGGTGTGGGGAGTCTGCCAATTTACCACAAGCCTATGAAGTTGAGCAACTTTACATCAAGTTGTGAAGAGGTTGATACTGTTCTGCATGGTGCAGTTCAAAAGCCAACCTTCATAGAATTTCAAACATAAACCATGCTGCTGTATCTGTAAGGGAATCACAGAATCACAGAATGGTTTTGGGCTGGAAGGGATCTTAAAGGTTCCAATCCCTTTGTCAAGGGACACCTTCCACTGGACTATTTGAAGTGGCAAACCATGGAAAGTCCAAAACAGCAGGACTGGCAACAGTCCTGGTTCCCAAAAACTAAAGATTGTTAGAACATTAGTTTTTGCCTAAAAGTCTCCTCTCCATCATTGAGGACAGAGCTCATAAATGAAGATATTAACCCTGTTTCCTTGTAGCTTTATCGAAGTTGGTATGGAAGAAGATTACTATCCATTTCTTGAATACCATACTTTAAAAAGAACAACATTTGAAGCACCAGCTTTTTCAGAAACATCAGAGTTATGTAACAGCCAGCAGAGTCAACATGACACACACCACGTTTATTTTTAATGGAAGAAATATCATTACTTAGAAAATATTACCAGTAAAAAAATCCTATGGAAGTTGCTAAAGAACAATGAAGAAAGTTTTGTTTACCACCAAAAAGTACAATTTGATTTGAAAAATAACTCACCTAAAATCACAACTTGTAATTTTCCTAAGTACATTTTGTGTTCTGTATAATTCAGCTGCTACCTGTATCATACCATTGTGTAGTACAAAGAAAAGAAGAATATTTTCCTCTTACCTCTCTGCCAGAATTTGTTGGAATCTGCCCTTGAGTCTCTCTCAATTTGCGAGCGTTCCGAAGCTCTGCTTGAAGTTCTGAAGCTAACTCCTTCAAGGAAGTGGTAGTACCCCATTAGTTTAACCATTTAAAACTTACAGAAACCTTATATCTGATTAAATACTCATTCCATTTCTTTGTGTTTTGGTTATTTTTTTAACTCTAATGACATGAAAGACTAAAGAAAGCATGTCAATATATTTCACACAATTTCTTACCGGAGAGAAAAGAAAAAAATAATGTTCAGAACAGAGGCATCTAAAGTACAGAAATATATATTGTCATTAAAAAAACAGAAAAACTATGCTTAAACATTATTCAGTTATACTAACAAACACTTTGTATAGCTAAGCTTAGGTACTACTTTATATATAGGAAGCTAAACAAGGAAGCCTGAACACACCAAGTGTATAACTTTTCCAGGTTATGCTACGTATTCCTTCGTAATAGGTCTAAGGAAATATCCCTCAGACATTTTTATTATGCAGTTTTTCTTATCTCTTGACACCACATGCCCAACTGTGACACTTAAAACCTTACTTTGGGTACTAAAATGGATGAGAAGTGGAAAACAAGAACTGTTTACAGTCTTGTGTGAATTGCTTTCATCCATCTGTTTATCAAGTAAATAAAATCATTTTAGAATACCTCAGTTTGTAAGAAGTGCTAGGTCACAACTTATCAGCCTATAAGAAATACAACCATATATACTCTGAACACTTTGCCAGTTTCATTGATTGGACTCCAACAATCAAGCCAATACTTGCTGCCCCAAAATTAAATCATTTGATCAACACCAAGCAGCAAGTCAGTAACAAAAATAGATTCAGAATTCATTTGTCCCACATGGTCAACCTTAACCTCTGGCCACCAGAACATGCTGTTACACCACCATCTGTTCGGGACTTGTTTAAACAAGCTGCATTTTCAATCTGGTCAAAGAAAGCCCATGAAAAAATATTTAAAGAGCAACACGGCAAAGATTAGTTTATTTATTATGTATGCTGTGGTTGTCTGATGTTTGTGAAGTTTTGTTTGGGTTTTCGATTGCTTTTATTTCTTATTTTTTATTTTTTACTTAGGCTAATTCAGAGTGCCTGTGTTGAAAAACTGTACATATAAAATTAACAGTATTATTAGCAGTTGTTCTCATTGCAGAGCTGGATGCAATGGCCTTTGTGGTTCCTTTTCAGTTTTTGCATTTCCATATCATAATTAGTAACTATACTTATACAATCAGATCTACAGGCCACAAACATCTACTTGTGATAAAGCCGATGCAATAACAAAAGCACCAGACACGCCCTGTGCTGTGACACAGACTGGTAGCTTTGTAGTTTTCACCTGCTACCTGCTTGATCAAGACATTAAATACTATAACAAAGGCACAGAACAACTGGGTTTGGATATGCTGCCTAGCCTACAAAACCTGGGGACCTGAACCTCTATTCTAGTCCAAGAACCACTGCATTTAAAATAGAAGTTACAGTAAAAGCAGTATGTTCAAGTCCTAACTGATCAAATTCTGCAGGACGTTATTTGCTTGAATACTTTTTTTTCTTTTTTAAACAACTAAATCACTGTGAGCTTTCAAGAAAATTTGCAGTAAATCATAACAATTTTTCATAGGCATTACCATGTCTCCCATGAGCTCTGCTTTCACAATCCTCGCTCCCAGTTTGTTCATCTCCTCTTCAGTAAGGATCCGAGGTGGCTCATTATTTGATGTGTTTCTGTAAAACACCAACAGCACTAAACCCATAGAAAAACAATGCCATGTTTACCTGTGTAATTAAATATTATATGCTTACTGTACTGGTACATATGCCCCATCCATGCAAGTGTTCAAGGCCAGGTTGGACAGGGCTTTGAGCAACCTGGTCTAGTGCAAGGTGTCCCTGCCCACGGCTGGCAGGTTGGAACTAGATGATCTCTAAGGTTCACTCCAACCCAAACCATTCTATGATTCTATGATACGCTCCTATTGTCAAAATAAATGGTAAACAATATATATTTGATATATATATAGATTTACAGTCAGAAGTTGCTAATGACTCTGAAATCGAAAATCTTTAACAAAAATTTTTATGGCTTCTTTTACTTTGAGATCAATTAAAAAGAAACGCACTATCTACAAACATTTTATCGGCATGAAAAAATAGTCAAGATCTAGTAGCAGCTATAAGCAGAGACAAAAAATTAAGGGAAATAGGAGCAGAAAGAGTAATTTAAACTCACTCTGTGATTCTCCTTTCTGGCTCTGGTCATACTTTTACATTTCAGCTCCAGCAACATCGCCCATTTCCCAGTTCTTCTCCTGAATGCCAAATAGCCTTCCACTTCTTGAAAACTGCTTATATGCCCATCCTTATCTACTCACAGTACAATATTTGCTTCTGAAGACATTATGGCTGATAGGGTAAAGTTTCCTCAGAAAAATAACTGGTACCATTTTTACAATGTGAAGGCTCCCTAGATAAGCTACAACTAGTAATAAACAGTATTGTATCTTAAATTGAATATTAAAAGGTTTGTATGATTATAAATAAGGTCTCTAAGAATTATTGCAAAGAGTTATCAAACAAGTTTGGCTTTTTTTCCCTCTAACCCCAGGAAAAATTAAAACCTACTAACTCCAAGTAAAATATCTAACACAAGAGAGGCATAAGAATACAGTTACAATGTTAATTCCTGATATTAAACAGAGAATTCATTCACTACTCAATCTGATTAAACCCTGTAGGAATTGAAGAATGGAAGAACTCTGAAGATGGTGTCATCTTTAACTGTCAGATCTCCCCAGCCCTGAGGAAATTACTAAAGTTACTTTTATCTGTTTTGAAGATGGCTAATCCAAAAGCCCAAAATCTCAGCAGAAACTTTTACATTAAAAAACTCAGAGATAAAGTTCTCACTTCTCCTTAACCTGTATTTTTCAAGACAAGGCAGACTATTTCAGTAAAAGGGAGCATGAGGTCTTTATTACTTCATTCGTGCTTTTTTTAAGCAGTGGTAGCACTTGAATCATCATGTGAACTTCCTGAGACTAGAGACATTGGTTTGATTTGCTTTTTATCTTGTCTCAAATTCAACTCTGAGGAAGTCACGTTATTAAGTGTGATTTTCAGCAAACACTAGCTCGATGGACCTTTCCTCTGGGGAGAACTCTTGTACATCCAATCAGCACTTTTAATTAACCTGTGTCATAACTGTCCAAAACACTTTGATTTGTAGGCTGAAGAAACTCTTTCTGTGCTTTAGAAGGAATAAAACTTAAAAGGTACATTGTCAGCGTGAGAGATGAGGAATTGAACCAGCAACACCTACTAATCCAAGCCTTCACGTCAGTGAAGATTTAGTTTTTGTGACTGGCTGAAACCACTGCTGGAAGCGTATATGTATTACAAGACTTGAAACCTTAGGAAAAAAAAAGAAAGCAGCAGCTTATAAATTACTCCCAGAAGATAACTACCCCCACACACACACATTCAAACATGAAATGTTCCAGAAGCCAGGATTTTCTACAAAAAAAAAAGACAATTCTCACTGAAGGAAACAGGAAGAAAGGTCTCAAACACACAGAAGGTTAGGAGTTAAGAGTCACTTATAAAAAAACCCTGGAAATAAGTAAGTCAATAAGGAGATGCTATATAGTTTTCCAGGCCTAACTAATCTCCACTTTACTAATAAAACAGCTCAGTAATTATATTGGCTAAGAAATATGATTAAAATATCAAAGATGCACAGTAGGGTTTAACAGTACTAAAACATAAAACACATGCAAAAGAAAATAACAGCTAAATGTAGTTTCTGTGCTTAGTTCTTTTCTTTGAGGAAAAGAATTATCTTTTCTACCACAATAATCAAACTTGTTGAATAAGCAAACCACTTCCTTACACCATCTATATTCCCAAAGTTTACAGATCTGTCCAATTACAATTAGCATTGCACTTAATACGTGTAGTAACCAAAAGCTGAAATGTACAGGTTTTGTACTTGCAGCTAAAAAAAAAGAAAGCGAACCACTTTTAACAAAACAAAACCCAACCAACCTACCAAAGAAAGATTGTAAATGACTAGTTGCTTCTGTTCATAGACTCATGGAACGGTTTGGGCTGGGACAGACCTTAAGGATCATCTAGTTCCATCCCTCCACCATGGGCAGGGACACCTTCCACTAGACGAGGCAGCACATTTTTAAGCTATTTTAAGACAACAATAATGAAGCAATGGATAATGAAGCAATGGTATGACTAATTTCTAACTCAGTAATTACATGCTCTACTAGGTCTTGCTGGGATGGATTTTATGTTCTTCATAGCAGCCCATATGGTGCTGTCCTTTGGACTTCACTGATGACGGTGTTGGTAGCACACCAGTGTTCTGGTTGTTGCTGAGCAGTGCTTACATACGCTTGAGGCTTTCTCTGGTTCTCACCACGTATCCCCAGCAAGTAGCCTCAGGTGGGCAAGAAGCTAGGAGGGGACACAGCCAGGAGAGCTGACCTTAACTGGCCAAAGGGCTATTCCATGCCAAGTAACATCATGCTCAGCAACAAATATTGGTGTGTGCAGTTTCCAAAGCAGCTGCTGCTCAGAGACTGGCTGAGCATCAGTCTGCTCATGGGAGGTGGTGACTGACTGCCTGCCTTTGCATCACTTGTTTTTGTCTCTTTCACAGAATCACAGAATAGTTAGGGCTGGAAAGGACCTCAAGATTATCTAGTTTCCTTCACTTATTAAACTGTCTTTATCCAATACATGGACTTTTCTCCCTTTTACTCTTCTGATTACCTCTGCAGGAGAGACAGGGAGCAAGCAGATGGGTACGCACTTAGTTGCTTGATGTGGTCAACACAGAACACACACATAGCAACAGCCGACATACCACCTCCTCCCCCTGCCTTGAAAAAAAGAACTAAAATAAAAAGCACAAGGTGCAGGGTTTTCACACAGTTTCTCTCACTCAATCTCTGCATTTTGGACAATCAGCAGTCAAAACCAGTAGTTCACCACAGTTAAATAAAGCATACAGAGCCTTGGGCGACATAGTTTAGTGTGTGGTGTCCCTGCTCATGGCAGGGGGGTTGGAACTAGATGATCTTAAGGTCCTTTCCAACCCAAACCATTCTATGATTCTATGATTCTGTGATACTGGATGTCCGGATTCCTACTTGCCATCAGCTGTACAACACAGATACTAGATCTTGCGTTCTCCTTCTGGAGGTCATGGAGAAAACAATGCTGAGAATGAAGGTAGACTTGCTAAAGGATTATATGTCATTTACACAGATTATTTGCTGCTAATCAGTGAGTATTGGGGTGGCTTTTTAAAAGTGCATGATATCAAGATGAAGGATAAGATTCTAACCATGCATAATTGTGACTTTTTATGTGCGCAAAAAAGAAGCTTCTTAACAGGGTGGGGGTTTTCCAGATACCCATTTCTGAGTGTATATTTTCATGGCATCTGTGCCTGTACTGCAATGCAGATGCACCCTCCCAGCTCACCACAGCATCCCTCCTTACGTGAACACCTACATTCCCTTGTGGAAAGCAATGTACTACCCAAAGCAGGCAGAAAATAACTGTGGATAGTGCAGACCCTGTACCTGAACAAAGTCAGGAACAAACCAGGACTCAAAAACTGCTGAAGTCTCATAGGCCCCAGCTCAGATATGTCGTATGTCACTCTAATCAGAAGTTTACAAAGTACATTTAAGTGGTAAACCCCAGGCACTTCAAGGCAATATCTATTTGGCCAATATCCAGAAAAACAAAGAGGATTGGTAAATTCAAACATCTACTGTCTCATCAGGCTTAATGCTACAAGATCTTTTTTTCAGAGTAACTGAAACAAATATAAACACGTATTTCTCATTCTCCAGCAAAGTAACACTCAGGCAACTACTAAACAATAAAACAAGACATGACAAACATGAGTGGGACTTGCCATAGTCACATACAAACTATTTGCCAGAATCAGGTACTACTCCTGCTCTGATGTATAGTCAAACTCACGCTTTTTTAAAGAAATAAATAAATAAATTAGATTAAGCAAACATCATGCAAATAAATTATTTCCCTGCTATTGAAGAAAATGTAAATTCCATTGGCCCTTGTCAAAGTAGAAAACACAGCAAGTAAAATCTGGAAAAAATACCCAACTTGTTCAATACAGAGAATTGTGCAGACTAAGCTGCCTGTGTCTGGTTAGTCACACAGGACTCATTAAATTTACAATTTTGCAATGAGATATCTGCAAGTACTACATGTAGGAACTGTTATAAATAAAATAAGTACCTTTAAAGTATTGTCCAGTTATTAGAATCCAACAATTCAATATTAAAAGTAAATTCATAATGCCGCTGCAAAATTTTCTATGCAAATAACTGACATAAACACATAAAAAAGAGGAATTATACCTGGTAATATTTAATCAAATGCTGTTTCCAAATATATATTACAAAATGGTTTGGGTTGGAAGGGGCCCTAAAGATCATCTAGTTATAACTCCCCTGCCATGAGCAGGGACACCTTCCACTAGACCAGGTTACTCAAAGCCCTGTCCAACCTGGCCTTGAACACTTCCAGATATCATCCTTCTTACATACTCCAACCAAGAACAGTCACATATTCAGCTTTCTCAAACAACTAAATAACACCATCCTGACTCTAAAATACTTTTGCACATGCGTACCTATTATTGGAAAGATCTGAAGGAAAACATTCACAGTAATAACTCCACTGAAAGAACCAGCAAGCTGGTAATACTGGAGAACACATGGCCTCGAGTAGAGAAAAGCTCAGTTCTCTACGACTTACTTTCCTGATGACCCCTCCTTACTGCTCTTAGTTGTATTTCCTACCACATACTGGTTTGCATTTCCCTTCCCATTCCTATTCATCTTCCCTCTTTTCCATAGAAATGCACTTCTGTAGTCAATACCTTCTACTATTTTTCATATGCTACTACTTTAGCCTATGAGTTCATCTCACAGGTGGCAAAGCTATCCCTGGCTGTATTAATTATTTCAGGTTATAGTCAGCATGTTCTAACATTTCAAGTTTGATTTTATAAATTCAACCACAGTTAAGATACTGGTTTGTAGGCTTTTTGCCTAAGAGATTAATTTACTGCAGCGTGAACTGAAAGAAGCAGGAAATAATCATTAGCAATTCTCAGATATGCTGAGACAAGTCAAGTAGGAGTCCATCACTTCTACAGTGATCCATTTTAGCTGCCCCAGCTGGGAGGCTAGCCTTTTCCTAACTAAAAAGATCTCATATAATGGGAAGTGGTGGAATCACCATCCCTGGAAGTGTTCAAAATACATGTAGATGAGGCCCTCAGTGATATGGTTTCATGGTGGTCTTGGCAGTCCTGGGGTAAAGGTTGGATTGATGATCTTAAAAGTCTCTTCTAACCCAGTTGATTCTATGATTATGATTCTATGATTATAATACTGTCACAAGGAAGATAGAGTACACCTTGCCATGAAAAACACAGCAAAGATAAGTAAAGATGGTTGTCAAATACCTAGAACCCGATGCTTTACTGTCAGATAATGTTTGTTTCTTCCCGGAGATATCGCTTGGGTACTCCTGATGCAATCTCTCTTTTACATCACTTGGAGTTCTTTCCCCACTATTGTCATGGACTTGCTCCTTAGTACCTGATGATTTTTGATCAGACATTGATTTCTCATTGTTGTCTTCTCTGCGTGTTTTGGTCCACAGTGCAATATCCTCACACGGTTTTTGGAAACGGCTACTCAAAGAGCTATGAACAGTCAGTCTGGAAGAGGACTGCTGTGACTCATAGATTCTAGGTGAAGAAGATAAATCATCTTCAGAGGGTTTCAGAAATCTGTGTTTCATGTTGTTTAGAGATGAACTCTTTACCTGACTTCGTTTTTCATTGGAATATTGTTCTGCTTTGGAGCCTCTCAATACCGAGTCTGTGCTACTGCGTCCATGTCCTTGGTCTTCTCTTGGCGTATCTCTTTTGTAATCTCTGTCTTCTTGCACCCATTCCTTGCCATACTTCTCCCTAGTATAGCCCCCAAATGTGTTCCTGTTCCTAGCATCTTCACCTCGTGTCTCCTTTTTCATATACCGTTCTTTCTTCTCTTTCTCACTTTCTGAATAGTCAGGTTTCTTCCATCTTCCACTTCCATAATAATTTTCCTTTCTGGATGCAACTTTTTCAGCTTCATCTAATCGTGACTGAAATATCTCCATTGACTGCAAGAAAGAATAAAAAAAGTCATACTGCTTTTAAGACCATGGGGTATTGTGAAGCATCCTACAAAGTATTAAAAGCAAGGCACCATTCTGTGAAAATGAATCACAGTGCAAGGGGCAAGGCATGGAGTGGAAAGGAAGACCAGTATGAAAAAGGCACTTTAGAGCCTCATGTCTAAGATACCCTGCTAGGAAGCCTTTCTGATACCTTCTCTTGGACTATTTCTAACTTTCATCCCATGGCTCTAAAGTAAGGTGCTAAAGCCCTCCTGAGAACAGGGACCAGAGCCTCAGAATTGTCTCTTCCTGACAAGCTGGAAATTCAGGGCTTGAGCAAGGAAGAAAGGCTTCCTCTTTCTTACTCATGAACTTTGCATTTATGCTCACCAGATGCTCAGCTTCTATAGAAGCAATGCATATTCCCACTAAACCACTTTGCAATCTAGCTTAACTATTAAATACACAGGAGAGTGGGTGCAAAATCTTGAGCTTCGAAGAGTCTTTGAACAACTGTCTGGCTTTCTGGATAAATATTCTATCCATTAGGCAATTATGCAAAACACAGACTGCTCTTCTTCCCTCTTCTGAGCTGCAAATCCAGCAATTACATTTATTCCCATCAAAACATTACAAACTGAAGCAAGTCAGACAAGGATCTCTTTTGATCACTGTCCCCCACTTCAGCAGCCACAGTAGTTGATGCTGTTTGAACTCCAGCTTCTTGAGAAAGATTCTTAAAATTAATATTCTTTACAATCACTTGTATTGAATAATTTCTACCAGCACTGACTATGTTAGGTTCATCACTATGATTCAGTTCAAAGACAAAGTATGGAGTCATAGTGTCTTATCCAAGATTTCCACAACCAAACTAGCCTTATCGAAAAGCCCACAGAAAACCCAAATTAACACTATGGCCAAAATTCAACACCTCACACCTTCAACGAATGGTTTAAAAATCAAGAATGTAATATGGGGGGGAGGGGGAGGGAAGTTTGAAGACTTAATATTGTTATTCCAGACTGCTTTATTAAAAATAAATTTTGATGACTTTTAAACCCTTCAGAAGAAAGAAGCTTTTTCTGTATATCTGGACTGAGCAGAACACAAGTGGCCAGAAGATTCATACTCAGTAAAATTTGACACAGCTCTCCAAGTTATCCTGGCATTTTTGTTACCCTCAACATGTATTATTATCCCGTATGTGCCTGAGTACAAAATATGTTTTCTAGTATATATCGTAATTTTGGAAGCACTCAGGTACTTTGAAACTGGGATTATTTGAACCTCCTGATGTAGAAGGTATGTGTTTTAAACTTGCTAAGGAATCACACAAATTAAAAAATATTTAACAAAAAAGGTATAAAAAGCTGGGCAGCTATAACCTCTTCATCACTTGAGAGAAGCTTCAGAGGCTCTTTTTTCCTACTTCTTTCTCTATGTCTTACAGTACATGGTCCGTATTTTGCCTTCAGATGAAAATAACCTCTTCCAAGCATCTATTAGTATGAAAAGATTTAGTTGAAGATCCTTACCCCATATCTCTCAGCAACAATTTCCTCAAAATTTCGTTTCTCTCTCTCAGCCTGCTCCTTCATCCTTTGGTATGATTTTCGTAACCAGCTTAATCCAGCGTCTTCTACAACTGTAACTAAAGTAGAAAACAATGAGAGGTCACAGTCTTATATCTCCATAGTTACTCCTATTTAACCTTTCTCTGTACAAGACATTAAGCCTTAACTTAATGTAAAAATTGAAGGGGTGCAAAAGAAAAATAGGAAGAATATATTAATACAATTACATGTTTTTATAAGTTAATGCTGGATATACTTTGCAATACACTGATTTAATTTAAGCTTATGCTGGATAGACCTCAGTAGTACACTGATTTAATTTAAGCTTCTCCGTTTTACCATAGAATATAACAAGCAGTTTCCAAGAGGGTTTTGAGGCAGTTTTGAGGGTGGTGAGGCCCTGGAATAGGTTGCCCAAGGAAGTTGTGAATGCTCCAACCCTGGCGATGTTCAAGGCCAGGCTGGACAGAGCCTTGGGCAACACAGTTTAGTCCGAGGTGTCCCTGCTCATGGCAGGGGGGTTGGAACTAGATGATCTTAAGGTCCTTGCCAACCCTAACTATTCTATGATTCTAAGATAGGAGTAGCAAATTAGAAGTTCTGGGTTTTTTTATGAAATTAAAGAACCTTCTTACTGTTTCCACTTCCTGTATCCATTCTTTGACATATCCCTTATTTACAGACAAGTGCATTCCCGTTCTCAGAAAATTTATGAGTAATTCATTACTTTCCATTTGAGATCCTAGCAGAGGTCTTAACATTCAGAACACATACTCACTTACGCCTGTCACCTCTTACAGATCACTGATCTGTGACTCCTAAAAGTAAGCATGAAGTTTGCAAGACAGCCTATCCACAAGTAAAGGCTCCCAAAGAGAGAAAATCCAGGGACCCTACTCTTCCCTGTTGACAAAATACAAGGACCCTTCTTACCACATACTAAACACTTCATGACATTATGGAAAACATTTTTCTAACTGCTCTTGCTAGAAACAGGCAGAATAGCCCTAAGGTAAGGAAAAAAGTGAAAAGGTTAGAGAAATTACATTTTTCACAAACTGAATCTGTAATGTACTTCATTTTAATGTGACTCAGATTTCTGTGGCTGAATATTTTAAAACTATAATTTGTGTAATGGAACAAAAGGAAGCAAATGAGATGACAACAATTTATCTTGTCTTGGTTAAATCATATTCTCCTTCAATTAGTTCAAAATGGAGAATTTCTGTAAAGATGTTGAAGGTCAAACCACTCAAGATTAAAAAACAGTGAAGAGAAATTCTGCAAAACAACATACTATGATACTCACCCAATATTCACTATTGAATTTTCATCCAGATTTTATTTTATTATACATTACTCATAATCCCTTTACATCAAGATTAGTAGTAACTTGTTAGCAACATAGAGACTGGAGACAGAATTTTAAGATTCACACTACAAGTTGCTGTTTACCTTTCTTAACTGAAGCTGTTTCATCCTTCTCCGGTGGCAAACCTGTACCACCGTCTTTCCAATAGGGATTGAGCTCTCTCTCAGATAGCATGGCCTAAACCAGAAATAATTTTAATAGCATGTAGTTTGTATTTTCTAGAATATTTGATAAATATTTGTGAGAGACAGTGTGGGAATAGAACAGCTTACTCATAACTTGTGCTATCTGAAGTCAGGTAGAAATAAACATAACTCTCCATCCTGAATCAAAGCTCTCAAACATGTCCTTAGTTAGCACCCTTAATACACAGAAGCAGTTTTACTGTTTGACTGCACTGCCAGGGTAGCACTTGTATCTGAAGCACCGCTGTTATGGGGGCTCTTGCTTTTACCTCAGTTACTGCTTTTCACCCTCAAACAAGATTGCTTATTGTGATTCTGTCAACTGATTTATCTGGAACCAGGCAAAGAAGTCCACTGAAGAAAAGGCAGTGGATTATGATTAGGCATTCCAGCACTAAATTCTGAATTTGTCTATGGTCTATCTTCAATTCATCACCACCACTGGCATGCTGCATGCATTTGTTCTACACATTGTTCTGGGTATCAAAAAAAGGACAGACATTCTGGTGTAGAAAGCACAAAAGTATAAACCTGCATGGTGTAGAAGTAGTTGGGTGGGAGAGTCTATATAAATCGTATTCTTCCATGATGAAAAATACATATAAATTGTCATTAATCATATAATACGTGCTGACATTTTTGTGATTTAAGATCTCCACATTTTAAATTATCCTTCAACAATTCAGAAAAAGTGCTCAGCAAAAAATTATGTGGGGAAAAAAAACCACATAGATTAATCCCTTCTCAAAAGACAATAACCAAAGTGCTGCATACTACAAAAGAACAGCACACCAAGTCAATCTGGTTCCTAGCCACAACACAACTAACTGGATAACCTAAGAGTAACAAATGGCCTACTATAAGATGTGAGGACAATTAACTATTAGATAGTGATCAGCAACTATGTTTTCAGATTAGACTGCACTGCATTTAAGGAGCTGAATGAACAAATGAAGCAGCCAGTAACTGTATGTAAACAGAACTAATTTAATGACAGCAACCCCTTCCCCATCCAGACCCTGATCCCCCTACGTGTTCATGTGCAACTGCAGCATGAAAGGCACAGCAACTGCTCTGAATTCTTTCTTCAGCAAAAAAAAAGTCTCAGCACCCTACACTTTAACACACTAACTTAGGTAAGCTTTATCACACAAAAGAATGGTGCTCCTTCCACACACAACATGGGGATAAGGCCGGACCAACAGTCTGTCACTAAGTAAAACATCCCAGAAGCCCTTCAGATATTACAGCACTTAGTACTAACCCAGGAGATAGTTCAAAGGCTTTTCTCCACAAGATAAGCCTGCTATATGAACCCCTCCCATCCCAAACAGAACAAATAACTGACCGATTCAATTAAAAATCACTATTACACAATGCATCAGGCATTCGTTTAAAAACTATGCAGACTTACATATTTGAACCAATTCATTGGTTCTTTCATCACACACAATTTAGTAAGATGCATAAAAAAGTTGCTCTATTAATTCCTCCTACCTGCTCAAGCTCTTGAGCTTTCTGCCGTTCCAAGATTTGTTCTTTGTGTCGTTCACCTCTGACAGCTGCTGATGATGTGGTTTTCAACAACATGAAGTCTAAATTCATCCATTCTTCTCTCTTTAAAATAAACACAAAGAATCAGTGTTCATACTTCTAACAAAAATGTGGCTTCAGTACAAATCAAACCAGGGCAACTACTGACAAATGTTACTTACGATAAACAGCACAGATTTTACAAACATATACGAAATGCTTCAATGAAAAGAAAACATGATTTTAAGAAGCTAAATCTTTCAATTTTTTAATATTCATTTACACAAATTTCACAAATGTCTTTCTGTGATTTGAAATACACCTTCACAATGAATTTAAGACACTAGTAAACAAGCAAACCATATAAAAACTTATTATTTGCTTAAACAAATGCTACATCTAGACCAATTCTTTTTCATCTTGCTAATTCTGAGTTCATGACCTCTTCCACCTTTTCGGGTATATACAATATCTACAATCAGTAACTGAGCATAGTTCATACCTTGGATATCTAGACACTAACTGCACCCTCAAATTAAACAATTACACATCTAAATTCTGTGAACTGTACCCACATTAACAGGCAGAAAACTGCATTTACAAAACCAAGGATATTTTAAAAATGAGGGCTCCTCTCTAAATAAAAGCAACATATTCCTATAAATAAAAGCTTAGATATGCCTATTTGGAACAATTCAGTGGATAGTAAAGCAAGCAAAATGGCAAGATTGCACCTATTTTGAAATATGTCCTTGCAGAAGAGTCTTTGTATCTTCGGCAGTGTTCAAGTCTCAGTTGTCAATCCAAACAGATGTTCTACGTCACACTTTCTCTGTTATTTAAAAATTTTATTAGGCAATACATCAGAGAGTTTCAGATGTGAAACACATCATTCCACTTCTCAGATGTCCTCTAAGAAAGAGAAGGAACTGAAAAATAATCTGTCTTCAAGTGATTCCATAGTGTCTATACCCACATTAGCAAGCACCATGTATCAACAGAACTGGATGTGCATGGCACCTCGAGGTCATCTGGCCAACCTCTCCTGCTCAAGCAGGGCCACCTAGAGACAGTTGCCCAGCACCATGACCAGAGAGCTTATAAAAATACCCAGGGATGGAGATTCTACAACGTCTCCTGGCAATCTGTGCTAGTGCCACAGTAAAAAACTGTTTCCTGTTCAGAAACTCCTGAGTTTCTGCCCATTGCCTCTGGTCTTGTCACTGGGCACCAGTGAAAAGAGCCTGGCTGTGACTTCGGTGTAGGCCTCACATCTGCAATCTGGGGGTGGGGGGTGGGGGTGGTGGTTGTGTCTCTCTCTTTTACTTTTTTCAGTAATCATTTTGGACTAGTCTGAATCTGGTCCTGTGGAGCACCTTAGGTGCGCTTTGAGAATGTATCTTCTAATTTAGTTTAATCCAGCAGAAAATGGATTTACATGCTCCAAGACTTCTTCATAATGTGAGCCAAAATACAAAAAGTAGGAGTGACCAGGATATTCCTTTCAAAAGTAAACTCTTTATCCAGAAATAGAAAAGCCCAAGGCATACTTTATACAAGAAATGTTTAGATAAAATTGTTTTTGTAGTATAAATTATCATGACATACAGAAGGATCTGTATTTCACTACTTTAGACTTTTCCAAGAAGATAGATATGATTCAGAGATACTTTTTTTTTCTCTTAACAAGTTGCACAAATTCAGAATCAGAAACGAGGAGTTTTTTCAGGAGTGGAATTAGACATGAAATTAAAAGTCATAATTTCCACACAACTGAGAATGTCGTGATATGTGACTACATTTATGTTACTAAAATCACAGCACTTCATTTCAGAATTACTCCATTTTCCAGAATAAACACTGCTTACTGGGCACAGAAATCACCTAGGAAGATCAAAAGAAGCATTGATTCCATCAATATTGTTGCTGAAAAGTTCTACACGTCTCTTCCTTGTACCTGTTAAAGCATCACAGAAGCAAAAATTCATTCAACTGCAGAACAGCCACTGAAATTTTGCAGAAAAAGCAAAGTGCTACTCAAGGTCTTTAAGTGGACCTCTTCAAGAAAATCAAGCTAAGTTGCTAGAGCCTCAAAACATGATGAAAGGCGTTGGTGCAAGGCAACTTTAAGTGCAGTTAAATACTTAGGTAGAGAGTTAAATACTGAGGTAGAGAAGTCATCCAATAAATGAAATGTAACATTACCTAGGCTAAACAAAGACATTTGTCTGTAAAATAGGTTTTGTTCAACAGATTGCAAAAGAGCTGCCAAGAAACCTAAGCACGTTTCATGATCAGTCATGCTGAATTTATTTCTGGAGTACTTATCAGACTGCTCACCTGCAGGGAAGGTTCATTCACAGCATCTGATTGCTTGTTGACCTTCCAAGCCTTTTCTGTGTTACATGGCTGTGACACATTTGACTCAACCCATTCAATTGAAGAATCCTAAAAATAGAGTTAAATGGAAAGAATAATAACATCTTAACATACTATTATATGTTGATAAAATGCAATACTTACCAAGTATATTGATAATCGATATTGATCCTGATTAGCATTACTTTTATAATACTGTTTATTATTTAGAAATACTGATAACTCTGGGGCTCCCAGCATAAGAAGGACGTGGACCTGTTGTAGCGAGTCCAGAGGAGGGCCACAAAGATGATCCCAGGGCTGGAACACCTCTGCTACGGAGACAGGCCAAGAGAGTTGGGCTTGTTCAGCCTGGAGAAGGGAAGGCTCCGGGGAGACCTTAAGAGCAGCTTCCAGTACCTAAAGGGGCCTGGAGAAAGTACCTAAAGAAAGGTGGAGAGGGGCTTTTTATACGGACAAGAAGAAATGGCTTTAAACTGAAAAAGGGTAAATTCAGATTAGATATAAGGAAGAAATTCTTCACTATGAGGGTGGTGAGATACTGGAACAGGTTGCCCCGAAAAGTTGTGGCTGCCCCGTCCCTGGAAATGTTCAAGACCCGTTTGGACAGGGCTTGGTGCAACCTGGTCTAGTGGAAGGAGCCCTTGTCTGTGGGAGGTGGGGATCAAACTACATGATCTCTAATGTTCCTTCCAACCAAAGCCATTCTATGATTCTATTATAATTAAAATAGAATATTGATATTCCCATAGGAGATTGTTTCTTCATGATCAAAACATTCCACCGTGTATCACAGTATGTAACACTAGTTTATACTGACAGTTTATTCGTATAACACTGCTAAAGTTAAAACTGTCAGAACAAAAATAAAACCTAAACTAATTGTTTTCATGGCATTACAAAAAACCCCAAAATTTTAAAAATCTAAATTCATTACAAAGTATATTTTACATTAAAATGGCAAATTCATAACAGTACAATATAAAGCACTATACATGCTATCTCCTATTTTCATATCTAACTTCCTACGCTTGCAAACTGCACTGAGATTTTACCCTTGAAGCGAATAGGACTCCATTGAACAGAGTTTCTTTGCTATTCACATGAACCTGTCATGGGAATAACAGACTTTGGATTGAAGGTATCAGCCAGTGACAGCCTAGAACTCTCTGATGTGATCTGAGGGATTTTGATGACTTTGATGGGAAATGTGGGACATTTGTGCCTTAGGTTACTTCCCACACTGAAAAGCATAGTTAACCTCTGAGACCAGTCCCTAGAAAATAAATCTCATCATACTGCACGTTCCTTCACTCAATAAAAGAGACTGTCTGAAAAGAGAAAATAAAATGAATAAAATAAAATAATAAAAAAAAAATGCTACTTGACTTGCACAGAAATACTGGGAGGGTGTTTTACACAATGCTGCCAGAAAGCAGCATCCAGATTTCTAACGCAGTCTCTATACTGTTTTGCCAGAATGCCTCTCCATGTGAAGGCATCTGTTTACAGATTCAAATGCACAAGTTTGAGCCTTCCTTCAGACCCATATACAACTCCCATGTTGTTGGGCGTTTCCATGGAAAAAGGCAGCAGTAACTCATGCTTAAAACTGAAGTCAAATGTTTGCAGTTTTAGACACCTCATTCTGCCATATACTACTGATTACAAGGAACCCGTGAATTTTTCCACTCTAACCTAGAATGAGGATTTTTTTCAATTTCTTGCTGCTGAAAACTATAAATTCCTTAGATCCTAATGCAAGTATTCAGTATTATCAAATTCACAAGCACTTACATAACAGCAACTTCTAAATTGATTAATTAGTACATTAAAAAGCCAAACTTTACCACTATTTTTCCCAAAAGAAGATTGTAAGAATGAGGCGTACTTTTACTAACCATGTGTACCCACAGGGACTAAAATACTACAGGTTTTAAAAATGTTGTTTGAAGTATTTTAAAGTGTCTTTCTTACCGAAGAACTATCGAGTAAGTCATCCTTCTTTTCAGATTTTTCTTTCTTATTTTTCTTCTTTTCTTTCTTAGCTTTTTTTGAATGCTTATCCTTTTTCTTCTTTTTCTGCACAGAATGTTCCTACAAGTAAATATTTGTAAATGAGTAAACCACCCACATGAAACAAAAACAGATTGCCCAGAGAAGCTGTGGCTGCCCCATCCCTGGCAGTGTCCAAGGCCAGGTTGGACAGGGCTTGGAGCAACCTGGTCTAGTGGAAGGTCTCCCTGCCTGTGGCAGGGGGTTGGAACTAGATGATCTTCAATGTCCCTTCCAGCCCAAATGATTCATCCTAAACAAGACTGACATGAAGACATTAAACTTCTGGTCTTCATTCTGAGAAGTCTTCTGTTCTTATAACCCTTGTGAAATGCATATGATACAATATAGTGGAGTTCTGATTTTCTGTTTGAGAAAATTCTCCAGGCAATTACTCCACTGCAAAGCACAGCTCACTATCTCTTAATTTGAGAAGTCAGCAAACCTACCTTAGTACACATTCAACTTTGAAAATATCTCAGCCAGGAGCAAAACTTGGAACTAAAGAATTCCATACAAATACTCTCAAGAAGTGTGCAAGTATAAAACAATTAGCATTTGGGGCTGCAGAATGTTCTTTCCTTTCTAGTTATGGAACTAATGACTAGAAATACTTTTGCTACTACTTCTGAAAAAAATAATGTTCACTGTAGAGAATTTCAATTCCTGAAAAGGATTTTTATAAACCACGTAACAAACTTTTCATCCTCTGAAGCTCCCTCAATCACCTTCAGCAGAAACATGACTTTCCCAAGCAATTTTAATGCTTAAATATAACTTGCCGTTAGAAAACTCTTTATCCCAAAGCGCAATAATCACCACACCTGATTAAGCAGGGGAAAAGTTACTTTTTATTACTACAACCCTAACTGTGTGTTTGGTAAGTCTTGCAAGTTCGAGCTTGCTTTTGGTTTTTGTTTGTGGTACTGTTTGGATTTCTTTAATAACTAAAGTCAGAGCAACAACTAAAGGCAGAGTCTGGTTTTCACCCTCCAAGTCCAAGTTTTACCAGAAAGTATGTTCAATCATAAGCCAAGAGATCACACACAAATTTAAAAAGACTGATATTTAAAACAAAAAAGTCTGTGGAGATTAGACAACCAGTTGAAGTCTTTCCTCCTGGTCAGCTACTAGCTCTCTGTAATAAACTCTAGATACAAGCCTGTGCACTGCACAAGACAGTTGCATCCCTGCCACAGGCCAGTTTTCCCTTTTTGATACAGCCAAGAAGGAAATCTGCAGCTTTTGTATCAGTAGAAAACAAGGCTTGCAGGAGGTTGACCAGTACACTGTTAGGGCTCAATGAACAGCAATACATGCTAAAAAATAAGATTAAACATTTAAAAAAACCCAACTATCCCCAAACAAAGCACCCTTTTAAGCCTTCATCATCTACTTTCTCAGAAGCCTCAGGTGATAAACTAATGCACTGAAATGCAAGCAAGGCTGCTACCCAGATGTCTTCATTTTAAAAGAAGGGACTTAGGAAGAGGGGAGAAAAAATATTCACACGTCCAAGAAAAAAAAAACCACCCAAAAGTTTTAGCTCAAAAACGAGGCCAAGACAGGGACTTCCATCTCTAGAATTAAGCTGAGTGTCTACAAGGGTGAATACTAAATCTTAACATTCAAAACGCAGGGATTAAGAAAGAATGAGTTAAGAGTGCATTGGGACATTTATTCCAGTAACAATTTTCCAGTTTATAAATAAACAGCACAACAAAAGAATAAGTAGGATCTTAATTCAGCAAGTGAAATAGTGGTTGATCATAACACAGGGTCACCAAACCATCCAGGATTCCAAAAAATACAGGTGTTTTCTGCTACCTCCCCATGATCCAGAGAGCTCACTGGCTAGCCCTGGCCACCCTAACACATCTATCCATCTGGAACAACACCCTTGAAAGCTCACGTGGAAATCACTGACTGATATTTTCTGGTCTAGTCCATACAGTTGACAATGGCCCTTCTGTCTTAAAAAATACATTCATGTGACTAAAACAGGGTAACTAAGCATGCCATATTCATGCTCAAGTGAAGGGTCATAACCTCAGCTGTGCAACTCACAAAATGCCTACAAGCCACACATACACAAAACCTAAGCTTATAAATGGACAGAGATGAAACAGTGGAGATAAAGGGAACTTGAATATAGTTCTAGATGGGAAGACACAACAAAAACAGACTCCAAACTTGTTTGCTCCACAACTAAACATAAAGCACATTGCCAGAAGTTACACTGCGTAAAGGACAGGTTTTCTGCATACTCCATTTCACTTCTGGTTAAGAAAGATTTGCAGCTGGAGCAAACAGTTCCCTTCCACCCCTTCAGTAGTTCCTGGGTATATACATCTATTAACACTTCAAATAAAGGCCAGTCAAGCTCAGCTTGGCAACATGTCTACAACTGATCTGCTCTTTGCCTGTCTAGGAAGATCTAGGCTCTTATCCTTCTCTATAATAACAGGTATATTTTTTAAAAATTACTATTTCCTTCCTGTTACCAAAGTAACAAATCTATGTTGCATAAAATGAAATTAACATTATCAATCGTTCTGTGCTATGAAGGCCAACTCTCATAGTTTCACATCTCTCAACGCACAGGAGTTTAAGCATTTAATTCACATTAAGGTTCATTAACACTTTATGTTACCACAAAAATATCCCATAAGCTGCTCCACGGCTACCTGGCACTGAAGCGCAGGGCTCCATTCCCACAGCTCTCCTCTCCACACTCCCCCTCCTGTGTTCCCACCACCTTCCCTGCACAGGACTGTCAATGCATTCTGGCCTCAGGGGAAGCCACTTCAAGGACACAGTGAATCCACCAACAGTAGGGTGCAGCTTCCTGCAGATCAAGCTTTCAAGCTGTCCCTCTGGTAAGGTCATCAAGGTTGACAGTTTAAACACACGGATGAAGGGAGAAAAAGTGCACTTCGGGGAGGAAGAAGCGTAGGGAAAAAACTCGTTCTGGCAACAGCTTTCTGTTAGACAAATTCAGAAGACCTAACACCTGATGTCATTCAGACATCAACAGAAGGCACTCAAAATTTAAACAATGAACTTTACTTTCTAATTTCAGGACCACTTCCCATCCTATCATACAATTCATTCTACTCATTTACCAGTTCAGCTACCAGAAAGGTTGCTGTGGCCTGTATCACCCTCCCAGCTTCCATCACCCCAAAGCTCAGGGCCAGGAGCCCTGGTTACGTGAGTGCTTACCCTCAAGGAACCTCATCATACACCAATTCTTTGCGTAACACACTTATTTTTGTGAACGTTTAGACTATTTTTCTACCCTCAATATTACCATTATTGTTACATCCATAAAGGACAGCACTGGAAACACAAGTAATGACTTAGCTTCCACCCTAATCGTAACAGAGTTCTGCCTGTACCCCACCTCCTTCAGACACATACCATGTCATAGCACAGATGGAAGAATTCAAAATTGAATTAGTAGGGGTTACTTTTAATAGAAAACATTCATGTCTAGGAAAAGGCACACATCTGTGCACTTAGCAAAACACCCAGGAAATTATTTTCTAATTCTGAACTTGCAAACTAAAACAGTAGTGTCATGAACTACCACACTCATCAAAACAAGATGCTATTTCTGGAGCTTAATAGCAATTTGCATATCAACACTTAATTATTTGATTACTGATCATTATCATAAACATTACCAGCTGCTGGGTTCTACCAGTGCAGTTGGGAGAACAAACAACACAAATAAAAGAATACGTTCGCAAAATTTAAAGGAGAAATCTCAATCAACAAGTTGGGCGGTATTTTGGTTCCTCAGAAGTGCAAGACCGTAACTGGCAAAAAACATGAAATAGTAAGTAAAAAGAAGCAACTTCTGTTCAGCTTGTTTTAAAAGTAAAACGTATTAAAAGAAATTATTCTATAACTGTTTCAAAATCTACAATATATTTAATCTCTTGATTATTGTGGGTATGGAATCTGCAAGAGCAATCTAATAGGTTCTTCTACCAAGCTTGGTGATTTGGTAAGAATTACTTCTGAAGAGTTAGTGAAGGTTCCCTCAGACTTCTCACTGTCCTAACTATCAAGGACACAGTTAAAGAGGTCCCTTTTATCTTATACCACAAATATACACTGTGTTGAACAGAAGACAGATTAATGATTTCCAATATTTTGTAACAAAGAGATCCTTAAGGTGAGTTGGTTGAACATCTCATCTTTCCAGAAATACAACTGCAGAAGTCAGTTTTCTGCTAACTTCTCAGATTATCAAAGCAAAGACCTATGCAGCTTCCCAAGTATCTCTCCCAAATCAAAAAGCAAGAGCTTCCAAGATCGCCTGTACCAAGTAACTGCCTTGACTACGTTAGCCACATATGAAAAGTCCCTGCACATCTCTTTTTTTGCCTTTGGGAGCAAGATGATAAAAAGGCAGAGATAAAGCTTTGCAGTAGTTTTCTCCAAGTTCTCCCAGTTCCACCACTATAGCAGCAGGCAGTCTAACCATAATCAAAGTAACCTAAGTAAAGCAGAGAAAGTCAATGCACTTAAGACATTAACCCTTTCTCACTTACTGCTATTAGTGATAATATACATATTTTAACGAACAAATTAACAACTTTAGGAGTTCATAAACTTCAGAAATAGTCCATTTTCTTCAAATGAGGACTAGTTTTCCTTCCCCAGGAAGAAGTAGAGAAGAAAAACCCCCTACCAACTCATTTGCAACTTTCTTCCTGCATAAAACTTCAGGAAGAGCAAGAAGGGATAGGACAAGAGGAAATGGCTTTAAACGAGAAGAGGGGAGATTCAGATTAGATATTAGGATTAATTTCTTCCCTGTGAGGGTGCTGAGGCACCGGCACAGGGTGCCCAGAGAAGCTGTGGCTGCCCCATCCCTGGCAGTGTTCAAGGCCAGGTTGGACACAGGGGCTTGGAGCAACCTGCTCTAGTGGAAGGCACCCCTGCCCACGGCAGGGGGTTGGAACTGGGTGATCTTTAACGTCCCTTCCAACCCAAACCATTCTATGATTCTATGATACAGGGACAAAGCACCCCTAATGGTTAAATCCTGTAGAAAACCATGTCGTTGCCTCAAGATCCTTTCCAACACTCCAGAAAAAAAATGGACTTGTAAAACCATAGTACCTAATATTTCACAAATTGTACTCCATCACACTTCCTTGTATTGAATTTCTCAGTGCTCTGTCATTCTCAGAACTGAGAATCTACACTAGTATCCCAACTGAAAGAAGTTCAGTAAGATTCAGAGAAGCTGATGAAAGTGGATACAGGGTTAAACCCTGTAAAGTGAGACATCTCCATAATATGCTTGTATCCTGCAGCAATTTGATGCTCAGCAGCTTTTCAAACAGTACATTTTAACATATATTTTTTCCTTTTAGCCTATTTTTGTCTGGATAAACGTGAAGTGTCAGTATTTGCAACATGTTGTACAATGGGTTTAAACTTAAACAGGGGAACTTTAGGTTAGATATAAGGAAGAAGTTCTTCACAGTGAGGGTGGTGAGGCACTGGAACAGGTTGCCCAAGGAAGTTGTGAATGCTCCAACCCTGGAGGTGTTCAAGGCCAGGCTGGACAGAGCCTTGGGCAACACAGTTTAGTGCGAGGTGTCCCTGCTCATGGCAGGGGGGTTGGAACTAGATGATCTTAAGGTCCTTTCCAACCCTAACTATTCTATGATTCTATGATTCTAAGTTCTCTGTGCATCATCTCAAAGTGCATTTCTTTTATCTGCTCTAAGCTGGCTACCTGCAAATTTCTTAGTATGATCTAGGTCTTGGGTTGAAAGAGACAGGAGACAGCAATTCTCTATTCCCTTCTCCAAAACACTTATGATTTTACACCACTCTCTCATATTAATTTTTTTCAGCCTATTTTTCCCCATCTTAAAACCTTCAATCTCCTTGGACAGTCTGCACCAAGATCATCTCTGACACCTTTCTTCCTGCCTTCTCATGACTGTTCTGTTCCCCTAGTGATGCTGGGACATGGACTGCATATGCTATTTGATATTATGCAGAAATCAGTAATATGTCTGTGTAACCATTTCCTTTGTTCTTTGTTCCTTTCCCAGTAACTTCTAACACTTGATTAGCTTTTGTCTGAGCAATGATGTAGCATTTTTATGCAGCTATTTACTCCCCAGGTCTTAGCCTTGAGGGGTAAAAGTCAACTCTGAGCCTACTGCTGTATACAGAAAATTAGGGCTGCCTTCCTCCAGAAAATTAGGCTTATGTATTTGGTTTTATTTAGTATCACACAAAAGTTGCAGATATGGTTTTAAAATTTCCATCTAGGAGTAATTTGTAATCATGCCATTTTAAAAATATGCTGAACAATACAATGATGGTCTGATTGTTAAAAAAAAAAAAAAAACACAAAATTCAGCACAGATCCTGTATACACTGTAATCAAGCACATCCCATCGATTAAAAAAAAAAAAAAAAAAAAAAAAAGAAACAAATAAACCATACCATACCAGATTTAGTTTCATCCTAACACCTCCAAACCAGTTTTGCTAATATTCTTCAACAAGGCTGATGAGCAGCATCTAAACCTTCAAGAACGCATTAACACTGAAAGTTCAGGTCCTAAGAAGCTACATTACCATCAAAGACCTCTTGAGACATAACCTAACAGGAAGAAGTGTAGCCCCCACACTCAAGATATCATGCTTTCTAGTAGCAACTCAACTCTGCCAACACCAGCCTTCACCCCTTTTCCCCGCACACCCTCTGTATGAGTAAGTGCCCTCATCCCCAGTTTCAACCTTCTGTCTGGGAATACCTTTGGCTCATTGTTGCAGTGTTTCTCCAACTCTACTGCCACCATATCTCTTTTCTCAGCTTTATTGTGTCCCCAAATTGAGGCTTACCTAAACACGATGAGAGGTTAAATGCAAATTGATTGCCTTTTCCACAGATTGCAGCATATTTTATACCACAATCCTGCTACTATTAAACCATCACAAAAGTGTTTAATGCTACATTTCTTACTGCAAATTAACAGCATTTTACAGATATTAAGAAAAAAAAAACCCCACAGATATTTGGGAAGAGGAAGTTATACCAAAATTTGTAAATAAAATCCTCAAAAGCCACTTTTATTTTATGTTATGCTGTTCATCCAAATACAAGCAAATAAGAAGAGAGGAAAACAGTTATTTAATAAACTACTCAAGTCCTGACACTGTAAAAAGCTTTTACAAAAAGCGACCATTTATCAATGCTTTTACTCAGGCTGTCAAAAGTGGGGATCCCAGGGATCCATACTGGGCCCCACACTGCTCAACATCTTCCTAAACGATCTGGATGATGGGACTGAAAGCAGCCTTGCCAAGTTTGCTGATGACACCAAAGTGTGTGGTAAGGTGGATACGTGAGAAGGGTGAGACACCTTACAGAGACATTGATAGAGACTGAAGAGTGGGCTAGCAAGAGCAGTACAAAGTTTAACAAAGATAAGTGCAGGGTCCTGCACCTTGGAAGATGTAACCCAAGAGGCCAGTACAGGTTCAGATCTGTGTGGCTGGGAAGCAGCCTTGCTGAAAGGTGGACAAGCTGTGCAGGGGTCAGCAGCACACTGCTGCAGCAACAGAAGCAAATCCAACCCTGAGTTTCATCTGCAGGGGCATCACTAGCAGATAAGAGATGTGAACGCCCCGCTCTGGTCAGTGCTTGTCAGGCCTTGCCTGGAGTACTGTGTCCAGTGCTGGTCCCCACTACTGAAGAAAGACTTAGGCAGGCTAGTTCTGAGTCCAAAGCAGAGCCATGACAATCATCGAGGGGCTGGAGAACCTGCCCTCTGAGGAAAGGTTGAAAGAGATAGGTCTTCTCTCCGTGAACAAGAGGCATCTAAGGCGGGTGACCTCATCACAGTATTCCAGTACTTAAAGGGCACCTATAAATAGGAAGGAGGCTCTCTCTTCACAAGGAGGAAGCCACATAGAGACAACAAGGATTGGAATCCCCATCACTGGACATTTTCAAGACGTGACTGAACAGAGCACCAGATAATCTCACCTAGGCTCCCTTTCCCACAGTGTTGGACCAGGTGATCCTCAAAGGTCCTTCCAACCAGGGCTGTGTTCTGTGATTCTAAGAGAGTGGCAATGCCCCAGATAGTCTGCTGTACAAACGGCACCAACTGACAAGAAAAGGTAAAGTAGGATAATGGTGTCCTACCCAAGTTTTGCTTCCAGTTAAGAGTATTTTCTGAACATCCAAGAAACTGAGCAAAGGAGTGCTCTTAAATGTATCATTCAGCAGTTCAAATAGAGGAAAAGACATCTTAACAACAACAACAAACTTTTGCAAGGTAGTATGATTTACTAAGTTAACGGAACTTCCCTCCATCTGCTTGTCAAAAACAGGGAAGCAGGAAGCACACAGTCCAGCAGGATCACCCCCACACATCTGAAGTCACTGAAGAGAACTTCTGTTGCAGGCAAACGGTTCTACAATTGTGCAATCCTCTCTCTGTCTTCCTACATTGTTTTGAGAAAAACCATCAATACCATGTAAGCTTCAGACTATTCAGGCCATTTTGCCTTTACTTTTTTTCTGAAAATACCTTTGCCCAGTAAGATTTGGTTGCTGCTTACTTTGGCCTTCTTCTCTCAAAACACCATCAGCACAACCTCATACTTTTTCCCTAGCCTGTCCTTCTTTTACACTTTCTTTCCATACGGTTCCACTCCTTAAACTTCAAAACAAGTCACACCAGCTAACTGATGTGCCATTTCCTATTTTATCGTTCATTTTACATACGAGTTATAACAAGAATCAGCAGCTCACTGCACAAGTACCAAACACAGCATACGGGACAATGCACTGGGGTTAGCAGAAATCTCCAAGTCACCATCTCTCTACCACCAAAGCACCTTTCAGTGAGGGCATCTCAATTCTTGTCTAACTCTACAGCAGCATATAACCAAGCAAGTAACATTCTGCTCCACAAAACCAGGCTGTTCAATTCTGTTCCGAGTTATTACTATTCCATGACCGAAGTGCTGTAATGGAGGGATACTGACTCTTTAGAAAAAACAGGCCTGGAAAACAAGGAGGACGACTTGTTTTTACACTTCATTTAAGGAAAGGCTGAGAGCTTGGGCTGTTCAGCCTAGAGCAGAGAACGCTGGGTGGCGGGGATGGGGACATCAATGCATACAAATATTTCAAGAGGTGTAAGGAAGATCGACCCTGGCTCCTTCCTGAGGCGCAAGCACAGAAATACATAGTAAGCGGAACACCACGCGGATCAGCACCACTACAAGTGGCAAAACGCAGGAACTCGGGTGCATGTCACCCAAAACTAAGTTCCCGTTGCTCTCTGCAGCCCGCGGTACCGCAGCCCAGCTCCGCTGCGGCAGAAGGGGCTC
>NW_009937595.1:0-7574 GCF_000696875.1 Nestor notabilis
GGGGGGAGGGAGATAAGAAAAAAGAAAAAAGAAGTTGAAAAAGGGAGAAAATAAAAAGGAAAAGAAAAGAAAAGGGGTGGGGACAGTTCTTACAAAGGAGTTTCATAGACCAAAACCCAGCAGAAAAATAACAGAGAAAACAAAGACTTGTAGCACCTGAGGAGAGTTCTGGGACGTGGCAACAATCTGAGGTCATCTATCTGCCCACACATGGAGCTATATGCAGAGGCTGGGATTGCTTTTATTCCTCATTATTACCTCCACTTCCCTTTCTATCAGACAAATACACTGTATGACCGACTTCCTCTTCACCTAGCCTCTTTCAAAAACTGATGAAGCTTTCTATATTACAGTCATACAAACTCTAAGGAAAAAAATAAAAAATCCATGTAATAAAGACCAAAATAATCATATTAATCATTTTGTATAATCTCCTACATAAGAAGCTGTAGCTTGGATCAAGAGTTTGCTTCTGAGGTGAATCATCCCCATTTACCTTTTTTACCTTTTTTTAAACAATCACAGAACAGGCTTAAAGATGAAAAATGGGATAAAATCAAATAAAGACATGCTCCAGGAATGCCCCCAATGAGCTCCAACCACTAATGGGCATTCATTCCTAGTAATCACACAGCAATAGGATGAAATAACACCCTGTTACAAGGATAACATCAGTGCTAACTGTCCTATTCTGTTCCACGGATCTGGTCCTATTGGATCACACCATAAGTGCACAGGAATAGCATGCACTGAGTCTCTTTTCCCAAGCACCTTTTTCAAGACATTTGCCACCAGAAATTTTTTTTCTAACATGGGCAAAGAAAGATGTAAGGAACTAATATTTAACTTTATCAAGGTAACACTTTGATTCTTGTAAAGTTTTAGTTAAAATTATTAAGGTGTATAAATCTATTTGACAAGTCAATACGTTACAATTGCGCTCCATAGGTAAGAACAAAAGAAAATTCATTACTGTGTTTAATTTGTCAAACATTTAATAAGAATGTCATTATTCAATCCTCTCTGCCTTAAAACTATAAACAACAGCCTACTTCCTTGAGTTTCATATTGACATAAGACCAAAACCAAATGCATAGCTTCAAGAAAAGCATTAATCCTTTTCTATAATTGCCTACTGGAGTGTAAAAAAGCTTTTGAAAGTCTACAAAGGCTAAAAAATAAAAGACTAATAGCTATATATATAACAAGTTTTCAGCAAGAATGCATGGGATACTTCAGGTTTTGTTGTTGGGACATACCAAAATCCCTACTGTAACTCACACAATTATTCAAAAGTAGTGTCTCTGAGCAAGATACCCTCAACGTAATCAGCACAATAAGCAAAAATAGCTTCTCAAATGTGTAACTGCTTCAGAGGTGACAATGCAAGCATTTGGAATGGAGGAAAGGAAGGGAGAAAACACTTCAGTTGTCATGTCTTGTTATCCACAATCTTTTTAAAAAGACGCAGATGGGGGGTGGGGTGGTAGGATTGCTAGTCATAATTTATTACTTGTTCTGAGACAGAGAATCAAAAATGTTTAAAACAAATCTTTACTGGGATCTTAAAAAAACCCCACCTTTATATTATTCACTCCGAGTTGACTAAATCAGTGCTTACGTTTTTTTTTCTACACCAATAAAAGATACTTACAAAAAACCCATCTAAAGAACAAGCAGCAGTAGCAGGCACTTCTACATGCAACTATTAGAGATCAATCTCAAAACTACTTATAGGTTTCATTTGAATAAGGCAAATGTCCTTTTATCAACACTGGAATTTTAAATTGAGTCACCTTTTCTAATCAAAAACCCTCTTCTTACAGAATGAAGACTAGTGTTTTCCTGTTTCTAATATTTTTTCATTCACATCAGCATCTTCACCACATCTATTTCTGCAGTAATATGACCCCCCCTTACCCTCTCACTCCTTATGCTTCTTTTTAAAGATGTTTACCTCTGCCTAGTGATTTTGATTTCCTTCCCCTTTTAAACAGTCTGTCCACTCCCATAACCAAAGCCTATAAGCTCCTGAGATTTGAGCATGAGAAACAAACCGCATTAGCAGAAGAATTCCAAAACACTGTGCAGTTAAGTGTTACACTCTCATAAAAACTGCTAATCAAATAATATGACATGCATCTAAGTTATGCACAGCCAGAAGCACAGATTTTTATATATCCCTTTAAAAGAAACTACACTCACATGGTCATGCATAGAATAACATGTACATAGTTTTTTCTTTTGAGGACTGGATTGTCTAGATTGCATCAAATAAAGAAAACAGGCCCTGGAACAAACAGATTCTTTTTAATTCAAGTGAGTGCCAACACTTATCAGCTTTAACTAAGATTAAATAAGCAATTAATCAGCATACAAGATATAACTACCTGTGCTGATTTTGGCTGGAATAGGGTTAATTTTCTTCACAGTAGCTCCTATGGGGCTGTTTTGCATTTGTGTTGAAAACAGCGTTGATAACACAGAGATGGCTTTGTTATTTTTGAGCAGTGCCTATGTAAAGTCAAGGCCTTTCTGCTTTCACACCACTTCACCAGTGAGTAGGCTGGGGGTGCACAAGAATCTGGGAGGGGATGCAGCCAGGACAGCAGACCCCAACTGACCCAAGAGATATTTCGTACCATGCAACGTCATGCTCAGCATATAAAGCTGGAGGAAGAAGAAGGAAGGGGGCAACATTCAGAGTGGTGGTGTTAGTCTTCTCAAGTAACCGTTATGCATGCTGAAGCCCTGCTGCTTTCCTGGGGAGGACTGAACACCTGCCTGCCAATGGGAAGTGATGAATGAATTCCTTGTTTTACTTTGCTTGCATGCACGGCTTTTGCCTTGCCTATTAAACTGTCCTTATCTCAGCCAACAAGTTTTCTCACTTTTAATCTTCTGATGCTCTCTCCCATCCCACTGGGGGAGAGCGAATGAGCAGCTGTGTGATGCTCAGATGCTGGCTGGGGTTAAACCGTGACACTACCTCTCTCCATCTTGCTACTAGCTGCAGTAGCCTTGTCACCTGGATGATCATGCCAAAGAAACAGCTTTCTGAATCGAGTGCTCCACGAACGTGGTCTTAACTCATGGTCTTCCCTTAAAAGTCCATAACAGTATGAAGCAACTTAGATAAAGTGACACATTCTTCATAAATCTACCTCAAAGCTCTCCACTGTCAGCAAAAAGTGCATAATGTGAATACTGTGTGACTCTTCTCATATGTAGGGAGAAAAATACCTTGTGTTCCACACAATACCTTTTAACTTGCTAACTATATGAGAGCATGCAGTCCCTCACCTGAGCTATCACGGTTTTAAGAGGAATTCTTTTCATATGGAAGTCAACGCTTTGGTCTGCTCACACACCCAAAGTCAAGCTTATGCCAGAAATACTGCACTAAGGTTTGAGAGCTAATCAGCACCTGGCAAGATTCATTTTATGTTGTCACACTTCTAATTTTAACACCAAAATGTTTTCGCAAATCTCTATGGCTTTTTCTTGACACTGAGATATTTTTTTTAAATGCATAAATGTGCAGCTCCTGAGATAGATGCAAGATTCAGTCTGTATTAAGAGTGGCAGCTGTTTGTTCCTCTGTGTTAAGCAAACACCTGGCATTTCAAGCTAGGAATAGGGAAAACATTTTAAAACTTGGCTGTCCATAGTCCTCGTCTTAGAACTTGCATACACTGATACTGTTACAACCAAAGGAACTCGAATTCAAGATATTTACATAAAAGATTTTTTTCTTCAAGAAACAGCTTTGGTAAAATATTAATTAATATACTATGAAAAAAGCAACAATTTTACATGAACCAAAATTTGAAAATTGTGGTTAAATTGGCATACATCATTAATTCATGTGTCATTTTCTCCAAGAAACTGTGAAAAAGCGACTTTGCTAAATTAACTATATACCCACAACTTCTTTAAGGTTTTCACATGACTTTTGTTTAAATATATTTTACACTTACTTGTCTATTCACTGATACTAAATACACATAGAAATATGAGGCAAAGCTTGAACATTATATTAAAAAACAGACTTAGATAAGACTGCTTTTGTGATGGGAAGTTACAAAAACTAAACACTTGGCACAGAATTGCTTTTGTTCCAGTTCTTAGCTCTGTTCCCACATATTCCAGCATTGAACTTTCTTTGGAATCCAGGGAAAGCTGTTCCCTGTGTCTAAATCAACTTCTACTAGCTTGTAGCACACCGATTCCCATTCCAAAACCCAGATTTGCATCTGATTTACATGTATACGTTTGTATAATGACACTTCAGCTATCTAGAGGCATCAGCCTACCAAATATTTTAGCAAATGTTCTAACTTGGAAAAGAAAGATCTCATGTTATAACATCCTATAACATCCACTTCAGAACTGAAGCAAAACAACTGTAAGGATTTGTGCTGTTCCTGCTAAAAATGACGGATAACACAGCAATAGCAAGTCTAGCAATTTATTGTCCTCATTTATTTTAACCTCAGTGAGTATTAATAAGTATTAATTAGATTAGACTTCTGATCACTTCAAAATTTGTAAAAGCCAACATGCAACTGATCAAAAATCATCTTTTAACATAGTACCTAATGTTACATTAGTTTCTACAACAAGAAGATAACCAAAGCTTTCCAAAATGCATGTTAAAGCTTTCTAAATACACATTTTACAGTGCCACACTTAAGCAAAGTCTAGTAACAGGAAACAGGTCCATGCCAGCAAATATCTGAACTTTGCATTGCATGAACTAAGAGGTGAAAAAATTCATTTTCATGTCTCAGTAATAGAGTTAGCATTGATAAAGCCAGAGTAAATTCTGAGAGCTCCCTATTACTCTCACAGAAGTAAAACTTGCATTTTCCATGTTTATTTCCATGTTGGTGGTTAAATCATTTTGGTTTTTTTCTCAGCTTAAGTCCCAAGCCTTTTCTTAGTTAAGTTCAGATGAAGAAGCATCCTGCAAAAGCTTTCTTTTGTGGCCAGGCCCAAACCATATTCTGCCATATAAATCTGCTCCTGGTGAAACCACTGAGAAAGCAGTGGTTATTACATATGGATCCCTGCCCTCAGCTCAGGGCTGGCACAACGTACGGTCAAAAGAGGTAAGAAGAAAGGAGCACTCACTGAAAACTTAAAAATCAGGAATGATAATGTTCACCACAGCAGCATATTTCTTCACCCAAGACGTAAAGAATCTTATGTTTTCCAGATTTTAGTGAAGGAAAAAAGGAATTCTAATAAAGACTCAGAATAGAGAACATAATGCCAAAAAATACGTTAGGAAAAACTTGGTTTACACAAGACTTTTCTTGTTAGAAATGAAAATCTGTGATAAGCAACAACTGGTTTAAAACCTCTTCTCATCAGTTCTGTTTCCTAGATTATTATCCATGAAGTTAGTGGCTGAGTAACTATTATTTTGAACCTTGAAGAGCTATCTGCCAGAAAAAATTTAAACGGGGGGGAATACCATATTGCCAGAAGCAGCAGGAGGAAGCCATTACCATTACTTACACAATCTATTCTCACTGAGAATGTTGCCCAATATAATTTACAAAATTTCTGTTGGAAATGCATTAGCAGCTGAACAGCAAGCAGCTTCTAAGGGATAAATAGAGAAATTTAAAACCTAGCTTCCAAGCTTCAAATGTTATTGAACATCAGCTGCAATCCCTGCAGTCAGCAGTCTATAACCTTTTAAAGTCCACACAACAGAGTTTTTTTTAAATGTGGAGGTTTAACCTGATTTTCGTTTAAGAAAAATTTTATGGATTTAGTTCAAATAAAGTGGCAGTTAGTTCAAATGCAAAAGCATCCTTCCACACAAATTAACAACACAAAGTGCATGAACTGTTCATACAAATGTAGGATGCATGCACAAACATGCATATATGCACATGTATGTGTGTGTGTATACATATATATGTGTACATATGCACACACAGCATAAGGCACAATTACAGGCTGCATTTTATTTGGTAGTGAAACAGATTCCCTGTTAGTTCCACAGTACTCTTAAGTGCTTAGTTAAACTTTTTCATTGTTTCAGAATCTTTAATAGCCATTTGTGTTCTTTACATTTTAAAACAATAAAAAGGATAGAATGCATTTTCTCAGTATAAACACAATGCTTCCTTGATTCTTTGTAAGTGGATCTCTCTTTCTATTTAATTTTTATTGAAAGTTCTTTTGGCAGAAAAGGTCTGTACACTTTAAAAATAAAGGTCTCACTCTGCCTTCTCACAGAAAACCTTCAAGAGGGTACTAGAATCAAGAAATTCTTCAAGGTAGATCTCATAAGGCTTTCTACTAATTTCACCCTTAAAGGATAATGGTGCAAAAAGATAGTTAGAGGCTGCTGCTTGCCAACTCTGCCTTTCTGGGAAACCCACAGGGGCTGTGGGTCTCAGCTCCAACAAGCTAGTCAATCTCCTTCTTTAACCAGAAGGATTCTAATACACAGCAGCCTGCTTTCACATGAGAATATGGTTAATATCCTTGTTATCCTTACAGTCTCTGTGTGGTTGGATTTTCTTGGTGTAAGCTTAGAAAAGATAGGGAATGGACTGTTTTACAAACTTGTAAAACAGCGGACACCTTTGGTTTGCCATACCAGTACCCTGTTGGCTCATGATATTACATTCCAATGCATTGCATACACGACTCTGTACATAATAGCAGAATTAAACGTTCATTACTAGTAACAAACTGATATCCTGAGAGGTGCGCAGGAAGTCCTGTCTCCTTCCCCAACGGCAATGGAACACAGTGTTGCAGCACACTGAGCATGTTGCCTAGGCTGCATACACACCAATACAGCTTAAATGTATACAATGAACTCAGAAAATCTGTAACACCACCACCAATATAGACTATTCAGATGATTTTTTTTAAGAGTCACTAAGCATGTGTGCTTGCAGCCCAAAAAGCCAACTGTATCCTGGGCCGCACCAAAAGGAGTGTGACCAGCAGGTCAATCCTGCTGGAGGAGGTGATCCTGCCCCTCTGCTCTTGTGAAACCCCATTGGAGAACTGTGTGCAGTTCTGCTGTCTTCAGCATAAGAGACGGCCCACGAGGATGATCAGGGGGTTGAAGGACCTCCCATATGAAGACAGGCTGAGAAACTTGGGGCTGCTCAGCCTGGAGAAGAGAAGGTTTGTGTGGAGAGCTCATAGCAGCCTTCCAGTATTTGAAGGGGACCTACAAGGATGATGGAGAGGGGCTCTTCATCAGGGACTGTAGTGATAGGAAACAGGGTAATGGGTTTAAACTTAAACAGGGGGAGTTTAGATTAGATATAAGGAAGAAGTTCTTTACTGTGAGGGTGGGAGGCACTGGAAAAGGTTGCCCAAAGAACTGGTGAATGCTCCATCCCTGGAGGTGTTCAAGGCCAGGTTGGATAGAGCCTTGGGCGACATGGTTTAGTGTCCCTGTCCATGGCATGGGGTTTGGAACTAGACAATCTTAAGTTCCTTTCCAACCCTAACCATTCTATGATTCCACCATTAGATTTGCTTGTGTAGCTCTGTACTTTTAACACGAAGAGAAGCCAGTCAGCAGG
>NW_009937595.1:7585-20940 GCF_000696875.1 Nestor notabilis
AGGAAAGGTGTTCCTAGCCAGGCTTATACCCAAACTTTTCTAAAGTCCTTGAGCTTTCAGCAGTAAAATACAATCAAGAGTGCAGGGAAAAAACCACAATGATTTAGCATGATTTAGGTGCTCAAATCATATCCTTGAAGTTGTTCCCAATATTTCAGAGTCAATTTATTAGGACCATAGTCGTTTTGTGAATCCCTGTTTCACAGTCTAAAGATCAAACCCAATCATTTACTTCTTTTAAACAAATGACTTACCAGCTGTACAACTAAATGCAGACATAAATAAGGCAAAGAATTTATTCAGTAAGGTGTGGCAGACCCTATACATAGAATATTATTCATTTAATGGATCGGAAAACAGAGCAGAAAATAGGCTATTCTACATTAATAGTTATTACAAACTTGGAACCGTTTGCAATAAATACGTTGTTCGTTTACCTAAATGACTGTAGCTAACTGGAGTGTAATGACCAGAAGATATTAAGTTCTTAACTCAGTGATCTCACTGCCAAAATACAAGCCTTTGATTACTATATTTACCATTTTATACCTCCTAGATTTGTTCTATGTAAAATAAATCCTTACCAACTTCACTGACCCAAATCCCATTTGCAGCTAACCATATTTAGTAATATTATGGTATGTTCACATTCTACTGCAGTAAAAAACAAGCAAACAACCAAAACCTGACATGAATCCTCTAGGGTACTGCTCACCAATTAAAAAGTAGCATATTAAACTTCTTAAAACCTTTGTAATCTGCAGTATAAAAGCACATTTTATGTTAGTAGATAATTTAGCATCCATAATCTAATTAAATGAAATGAGTGACAACTGTATTCTCTACATAAATGATATATCTGGAACAGATAATGTACGTGTTTAAGAGACTGGAACCCCATCAAAAAAGTTGTTACAAACACTTGCCCTTGCCATAAATCCAGCTAACATTATGGGCTAAATTCTGCTGCCTTACTGACGTCTCACCAGCGGGGAACTATCTACCAGAGGAAGAATTACTTACATGAGTGAAGTTTCGAGAAACTGAACTGCTGGAATATTTTTGCTTTAAGTAACACAAACAAAAAAAATATATTTCTGGTGTTACACAGAAAACTATGGCACCCTATAAACATCAATTAATGCCATCCTCGAGCCTTCAGTGAAAATGGTTTAAAAAATGTACACAGAGCAGCTACAGAAGAAATTTAAACCCTGCCTCTTTACCCTCACTTGCCATAAACACAGAACATCATGGCTTTAAACATTTACCCAGGACTTATTACAATGACAGAAAAAAGGCAAAGTAAAAGACTACCCTTTCTGTGTTTTTCCTATATTTAATATCATTATCATTTTATTACAAGTACAACCACTTCTGGAAAATGAACAGATGAAAAAAAAAAAAGAAGGCAGATATTTCATGTTAATTTTGGATGTTTCCGTAATGGATGGGAATGCAACAGGTGACAAGTTAACCCAGCACTCTGCCCTCAAAGTGCGCTCTGCAGGTTTGCACTCATAGCAACTGCTCTGTTGGTCCTTAGGAGTCCTTTCCCTCCTTTAAAGTAATCACTTTGAAAACACTGTGTTTCCTAACCACCCTCTTTAAGTACTGTATGTGCAATGGGAGAGCCAGTCGTGCTGACAGCATTATTGGCACCATGTCTGCAGTCACAGCTTGTGATTATGGTACCTTGCTGAAGTGTGGGACACCTGTGTACACTGAACTTTTCCAGTGCTCTACTGCTGCTTCTTTTTAGTCATATTACTGATGAGAAAACAGCTTAGAAAAATCAATGGCTTTAAATTATAACGTTATGTACTGCATATATGAAACCACTGCCAACACAGGAATACTTTTTCCATGACTAAAAATCAATCATACTGATGCTCCTACTCCTTTAGCAATTAAAAAAAATAAAAAATATTTAAAGCTTTTCCCCAGCCCCCAGCTGCATCTGGTTGCTTTGTTCAGGCTTTCTTCAGGTTTCCTGCTCAAGAGACTAGTTTTATCTAAAAGGTCAATTCATTCAGCAGGGCACCAAGCAGAATTGAATATAATTATCCCAATCTTTACTGTGTAGAATTCATGCTTGAATTCATTCAAAAAATAGCAAGAAGTATAATTAACTCAGAGCCCAACCAAATCTATTGAGAATGCCTCAGGTATCATACAGTCCCACTTACAATAGAACATTTTCATTTAAGGACATTGTACATATTAACCCTAGTCAGCATCCAATTACTCGGAATAAGTGAATTCTCTGTTTCAGGAATGTAATTTGAAAATGTTGTCATGCAATCTGAGGTAAAAGGTCTTTTTTCATTAATCTAGCTCTCATTAAACTGGAAGCTTGTAGGTTATTTCAAATCCATTAGATTTAAATACAGGTGATTACAATTCTATTGCACATAAGACAACAGAAATGTCTTTTAGGAAATATTGTGTAGTGTAGAGGAGTTGATGAGTTTGTGAATTGCCTCATAGTTAAAAAAAAAATAATTGTTATCTGACCAAAAAAGAATGGTTATTGTTAACCTGACAATTACATATAAGCTATATTGTAAAATCAAATTCATTTTTATATGCAGATGACTTCAAGATAGCAGGAAGCCTTCAGATAGTTCAGAGGTCAAAATAAGCATCCCAATATTTTCATGAAAACTCCTCACATTCCTCAGATATGCAAAACTGTGGTATAAGCTTTTTAGGATTTTGAGCATGATCACAACTTGAAACACCATAACAATTTTTCATGTAGTAGTCTAGAAAACTCAAGCTCTTGGGTTAGTTAAACATGAGAAAACTGAGTCCTGAAGGATCTCAGATGCACATGAAAGTCCCATTATAGATAACCCTTTCCAGCTCAAAACATTAAAAATTCCCAACTAAACAACACTCCCCAGAAGTCACTGCTTTCAGACTGTCACCTTTCTTGATGCACCGTGACTGAAGGATAACAAACCTCCAAGACAATATCCTTTTTACAATTACAACTCAAAATACTGTTTGTCTTGTTCCGACAGACTTTGTACATTATTGTATGTATGTACATTCTTTTGTATATTTGTAAAATATCAACAGAGCATTGAGTTTTGGGACGTGCTGAATGTGCATGTTGAAGAGAAACATTTGCTAATGCTTGCTTTCGTTATCCTCCTTTGAGTAATTCTTCAGGACCATAGAGAATATTGAGACTTTGTAGATCTGTTTATAATACAAGATGGCACATTGTACTGTATCATACCTTAGGCAGCATACTGGATAATTTCCCCAAAGTCCCTCAGTTCTTCACTTACTTTGCTCTATTCTCTTCTGCCTGCAGTTTTCTCCTATTAATAACAAAAGATTTTTATTTTTATTTTAAAGGAATATTTAGCAAATTGCCTTTCCCTAGAAAGGCCAGGTTGTTCAGGTATCTGTCAGTCATGTATCTATCTCTCTCCACTTGTAGGCTTGAGTATAAAGCCTCCTACAAGTATGAAGGCACAGGTCTCCCAGCAGCACTCAGAAGCCACTACCATAGAAATTGCCATCCTGTATCATCCTTCAGGAATGCAAGCATGCAAGCAGTGATGTGTGACATAAGTCACTGCTGTATTGGAAACTATACCCTATTGGTGGTAAAATACTGTGGTCCATAACTCAGTGAGGCAATCACTCATACAAAAAAGCTACAAAGATCAGAATTGCCACTTAAAAATTCAGGATGAACTTCTATTAATTCTTTCAAGGGCCAATGAACAATTATTGGTAAGGCTAAGGAATAAACAGCTCTTAAAGACTAAACATTGGTAAATTAACAGATATTCTTAAAGATAGAAATCTTGAGTATAGTGTTTATTAAAGTTCTTTTAAAATGTAGAAAGTTAAACCAGATTTGGTTTGCCTCTATTTATTAAAGTTGTCTGACCGTCAATCTGGAATATGAACTAGTTGCAGCTTTCATGAACATTTCAAACCTAAGAATTTTCTCATCCATTGTTCTGGTTATTTGTTTCAACTAGAAAACAAAAACATTTGTCTGAATACTCCCAACAGTTTGCAGCCTGTACCACTCTTTCAAATCTCCCAAAGAAAAAAAATTCACTCCCTAGAAGACCCTCCTCCTCCGACTCACTCCTCTTCTGCATGTTTGGTTTGTAAGCCTACTACGTAGTCTATCTGGCATAAAACAATGACATAACTCTTGTCTCCTGAATCCACCCATAACTGTCCTTATAACCATCCTTTGTTATAATCTATTAGATCCTACTTATGTAATAAATCCCTATGGCTATCACCTTCTGATGTGGCACTACAACTTTTTTGTCATATGGACTATTAGAAGCTAGTCTGAAACCTGAAGCCAGACTAAAATACACAGATAACAAGGGAGTAGTATTTTAGAAAAGTATTTATTACATTTTTAAATTAAGAAGACAGATGTGTTCCCACTGTGATCCACACACTCTCTGTAAAAGTCTCAGTTACGTTTCAGGTATTTTTCACATGACCCTGCTCATGAGGAGGATTTATGGGTGCTGGTTAGCATGCGATGATAAATCATATGTACACATGTGTATAAACACACATGCACACATATATTACATGTTGTGTATACAACTGACTCAAGCTACCCATTTGAGTGGTCTGCAACACTGAATATATGTTATCTCACTGTCTTTCCATTTACATGCATAAATAATTATACAATTGATGCATGAAAAGCTATTCAAAGTAGATCTTTCTTCCTAATTCTTACAAAGGGTGAAAGTAATGCAGTATTTCAACATATGCTCAAGAAACTTACAAAGTAAAGTAGTGTATGAATGAGTATTATTAAAAAGATATTTTAAATCTCAAATTGAAAAGTACCTAAAAGAACATAATACAGTAAGTCAGAAGTGTGATTCACAAACAGAGACTTAAAAACATAGAAAAAGAAAAGTAAATCTGGTATAACTTAAGAAAAAAAAAGAATGTCAACGGATGCAGTGGCTAGAAAAATCAAGTTTGGCCTAACTGAAGTCAGTGAACTTAAATGAGGCTAAGATTTTACCCAGAAGAACTGCACTAAAGGCAGAAAGAAATTAAGACTACAGCTGATTGGTTATGTCAGATAACTTTGTAAGAGCAGGGACTTAAAAAAGCAAGGTCACAGGAAAACTCTATCCTAAGCTTTGTCTGGGACAACAGCTTAACTAAAGACATCATTGACACTCAAATACATTCAGATAAATTCAGATAGATTCTCTTAATTCCTTTGTATTTTGATATTTTTGTTGCTTGCTGTTCTTTGGTTGGCTTATTAGGGGTTTTCCATTCTAATGGTTGAGGCATGTGCCTGGAACTGAAATGCTTTTTTCTATCCAAGTACAAATGCAGGGGTTTTTTTATTATTATAGAACGGTTAGAGTTGGAAGGGACCTTTTAAAGGTCATCTAGTCCAAGCCCGCTGCCATGAGCAGAGACATCTTTCACTAGAGCAGGTTGTTTAAAGCCCCATCCAGGCTGTAAGCCTAGTCGGGTTTTAGGTCTAGTCACCACTTTATACTAGGACATAGAACACATTCCAATATTGACTTTCCTTACTGTACTTACTGCATGTAAGCATATGTTATAAATTCTCCATCCCTGAATGCTAGGAGAAAGAGTTTATTTTATTCTTTAAATCAGAGGAAACACGAGGTATTTTTTTGAGCTACTACTTGCAGAGTACTGACTGGAGGAATTCCCCCCGTCTCGCTCAAAAGTACTGAACACTGTAAGGCAGCCTTATAGAACACTGAATTTTCATAAGTTAAGACAGGGTAATAAACACCATTTAGCATTATTTATAATGATGATAAGTAAACCTTAACACAATTCTCCTCTAACTCCCTGTTACCTTAATGTCTGATTGATTTAACCTAATAAGGACAGATAGAGGAAAATACCCAGAGAAGAGCTACAAAGCCAGGAGAGAAAACTAAGCAGAAAGCAAAACTGTTTATATACAGTTTTACAATATATTCACATAAATCATTTACATCCTAAAAATGCACCAACAAACCAAACAACATCAGAAAAAATCAAATTCCAAAGTAGTTGTTTTCCAGTTCCTATGAATAAACTATTTAATAGCATAATTCTAAAAATATAAGAGGATCAATGTAATACAGCAAAATCATGACTGTGAATAATGTTGCATGCCTGAATTCTAACAGGATCAGACTAACCCACACTTTCTTACAGGCATACTTTTACCGTATGAGCAGTCTTCTGGAATTCAACACAATTACCTGCTGCAAGCAGGACAGTTACATTGAGTTACCTTACCATAGTATGTAGGATCCCTTGCACAAATAGAATGGAACACCACCTGAAATTTGGCTATTTCAGAAAGCATTCAAACAGTTGGCTTATGAGCCAAATACTGCAAAAGCTGTGCAAAGTAGTGTAACATATGGAAAACACACACACTGTGAAGTTACTCTCCTTCTATGCGTTTCTTTTCTGTAGCCAAAAAGGCACTGTTTCCCAGAGATGTACCAATTTCAGATTAGTTCAGAACATCTTCCATAATGTTGATTTTATTTTTCACAGAGAAAAAAAAATAAACAATCAGATGCATAGCTTAGGACTTTTTAGGCTGAGACAAGTTTTGGAGGATAGATGATTAATGACTCTTTTTTTTTTTCTCAAAGCAAGGCCACAAAATTACTCAAAATTACACAAAAGGTAGTAAGAGATTATTTTGGTTTAGTTCTTAAGTCTGCCTGAGGTCTCTAAGATAGTTTTTACACATGCATACACACAATTCCACTAAAATCAATTTTATTCAGACAGTATAGCTATTACTGTAATTCACCACAATTTTAGAAGGCAACAGGCAATTAATCAAATCTTATTTCTATATATTACTGTTCAGTCTCACAGATACTACTTACTTTGGTGGATAGCTACTATCTGAATCTCTTTACTCAGTGATTACTTTGAAAATTTGTTAAAAACATTTACCATATTTTAACTAAGAGAAACAAACTGCTATATGGTGAATGCGGACATTCTGCAAATAAAGTGCACAAAAAAAGAAATCTAATTAATAAAATTAATGATTGACATTATTCTTCTTTTGTGGTTGACAGGAAAAAGAGGCTTTGGTGGTCCACATATAATAGCATTTTTATTAAGAATCCACAAGCTTTTGTGAAAAAAGCGAGACTGTAAGCATGATCTGCTCTGTATAGTATGTTTTAGTGCAATTCCTCCCCACACAAAAAGAACAATTCCTTTTAAGCAAAGAGGATCATTTGTCTAATTTTTCAGGTGTGGTGAGTTTAAAAGAAAACAAAGAAAAGTTTTGTTTTCTTTTTTATTTCAAAAAAACTCTAGAACAAAATATACAAACTCAAACATATCTAACCCAGACAGTAAAAGCCTGAGGTCTGATTACAGCGTATTACCCTCACACAGGTTTAAGTTAACTGAAGAAGACAAACAAAGAAGAATCATGCTTACCACTGATATATGGCCTTTTGGAATGAAGGGGCACTTTTTTAACAAAGTAACAGGAGATATCATCTTTCCCTGAGAAGGAATCATTCACTATAAGCACAATGTGTTATTATTGGTGTTTTTAATTGAAATGTAAATTCTGAGAACACTCTGACCTGATTTACTCCCAGAAAAAGAGGGCAAAATTCTCATTTTCAAAGCACTATATAGACACTTCACTATTATTAATGAGACTTTCTCAGTGGTATGGGCCTCTACCATTCTGCAAAGCAGATAGTATTTTACAACGTTCAGCTCTGACATATTTACACAGCACTGTTGATTGTTACATCAAGTAGCTCCTCTGTTTTGTTTCTTTGACAGAAAATTTTTAAGAAATAGTTTTAAAATACCTCTAAAATGACCAGCCTCTGTGGACAGGATGCACCAACAGCAGTAGCCAACTGCAGCAAAGTCTACCTGACCAAGAGTAGGATGGTGCCTCCAGTAAGTTAAAAGCCGAAATTAAATCAGAACTGTTGCATTATTTTGTCTTGGGTTTTTTTTTTAACCCTTTTTAAACAAGTTAATTGTAGGCTTGAGACCTTAAAGTCTAATAAAAAAATAAAATAAAATAAAAAAAGAAACCAAAATCTTTCCATGCAATGTCCACAGTTGAAATAGAAGTTTGACTCGTAATATTCTGAATTATGCTTATATAAGATTATTTTCATGCACCAGTGTTCTAACACAAGGCCTGTATGTGTTACTTGCTTTTAGATGGTAAGTAGCCAAACTAAAGTCTGTTTACCACTAAAGCTGGCATTCCTATAGATTTCTTCCAGAAAGAATGATCAAATGTTTGCAACAAGAATGAACACGACAGAAACAAAAAAAATGAGTGACAATCTACGTGGAATAAACCTTTTAAAATAGCAAATATCTATGTAACCTTGATCCTGTGATCAAGATACATAGCTATCAAGACCAGCTGATCAAGACCAATTATATTTTTTACAAACTACATGATTGAATTAAAGTATGTCTGGCTCTTTAAATATTCAACACTGAAAAGCTTTATTTACTTTATGTTTCCCATCTAACCTTTTTCTTAAGAGCAACTTACAGTAAAACACCCTTTTCTCTCCTTGAGTTAAACCTGCTTAATTTTCAGCACCCTTGAATTCAAAATTGCCATGTGTTCACTTAAATTATGTTCTGAATCTGGGGCAGAGTATTCAGTCTTTTGCAAGATCAGACCTTAACCATATTTACTAAGGTGATCAGCATGGAATAAATATGCACTCAAAATAAATAAACAAAGCTTACTGTGATTTTTTACTGCTTTAAGTGGTCATTGAATCAGACTAATATAGTAGAAACCTGAATTGACGAATAATTAAACAGGGGCCTAAAACAGCCAATAACCTACCACACTGAATACAGACACCTCAAAAAGGTCATTGTCATGTTCTCAACATCCATGTATTATATGAAATCCAACTCTCTAGCTTACATAAACTGTAGAGAAAAAGCCAGAAATATCTTAACTGCTCATCCTTCTCTGTGCCTTATCAGCTCAACAGCACAGGTCACAATGTTAACTGTGAACAACTGTCATGTAATAGTTTGTATACAAATATTCTGATATATGTATTTATTAAAGCAAAACTACATAGAAGTCCAATACTTTCTGCAGAAACCTGAGATCAAAATGCAATTTGACAAAAAAGAATAATTCTTGCAGCAGAAACATCAGTTAGACATAATAACAACAACTAAAGAAGAGAAAGGATTACTGATCTTAGAAATCTGTAGTGCAGGAATTAAAAACTATAATCAAATTGTTTCTGCAACCATTTAGCATCTAATTTTCTTGCTGTGCAAGCTGAAGAACCACTTGAGACAGGCCATCTTGGAGAGTAACAAAGTGCACCAATAACTAACATGGGATGAAAAGAATATTGATAGCCTGTGACAAGCGGCTTCCTGAGAAATGTTTCTTAGTCAAATAGCAGCAATCATATATGAGGGTCAGTCAATATAATCTGCTCTTTTTATATGGATTAGTTTAGCAAAGTAACAGAAGAGACAATTAATGCTTCCATAGCTTTTCATGCCATGACACCAGCCGATTATTTTTAAAACTAATACTTGGAAGATTATCTTCTATGCTACTGCATATGGCCATACTCACTTTAGCAACTACTAACAGCACTGATAAGGACTGACTTTATTATGATGCACAACTGTACATTCCAGAAAATCATTACAGTAAAAGTATATACTATCTTTTAAGCAAACAGATCCTTAAATATTTTACATAAATATTTAAACTCATACACCTTTCAAACTGAAATCATAACCCTGTCAAGGCTCCATTCCTCTGTGCCGCTACTGAGTTTATCATTTGGAAACTGTATCACGCTCAGAAAACTCCTGTAAACTGAAAAACCTAAGTGTGACCTGCTTGGAAAAAAGAGTATTTTATTATATACCATAGTAAAGAACTACACACAGCTAAAGGAATACCAGTTTAAAGCTTCTATTTAGAAAGTCACAACACTGATCTACAAAGAATAATTAAATGAAACCCTAGAAGAACTTCCAATAGATAAACTATTATTAGAAATTGGCCAAGATGCCAGGATAGCACTCCAGGTTCTCATAGAGAGTGTTATAAGCCATTTTAAGGCTGCCCATAAAGCTCTTGCAAGCAGTAGCCAATTGTCAAGGCCACTACAGACCATCCAACAGCCTGAAACTCTGATCCAAGACTGCATTTCCAACTGGCATGGATACAGAAAATTTTGTCATCTTTACTGGATTTTCCAGGATCTACTAAAGTAGCTGTTCACACAGGACACAGTACTTCCACATGCAGATCTTTCAGCACTATGCTTTTCTCAGGTGTTTCCCTCTTGGCCCTTTCTGACAGTTAGTTGACAGATGATACAAATTGCCTGATGCAGATTTTAAGTCAGATATTTAAGAAAACGAATTATAGCTGACGTCTTTGTTATAATGCTTTGTGACACAGATAGTTAGGGAGAATGACACAGTTGGAAAATAATGTGAGCTGAAAGCATTTGGAACACTTCAGGATCCAAGGTGACTTTGTGCTGTTATTCACTACTTCTACAATTGTTTTGTCATACACTTTCTGGGTGAGGTACAGTGCCCGGAGAGTCAACAGGTCTGTTTCCACTGACTTATCTGTCCTTCTTATCGAGTCCTAGAGACAGCAATTCCAAGTCAAAGCATACTCAGCAAAGCTTGTACAAAATTAGATGTCAAAATTAGTCTTTCAAACTTTGCTCCTTCAGCTTTGGTTGCTGAATGTAAATTTCTACCTTTTTTGTCTTTAAAGAAGAAAAAACTTTGAGCTAGAGAGGAAGAGACATCACAAACATTTCTGCCTCATCATGTACTACCATAAAGAATTTCTAGCACACTGAGGCAGATACAGTCCCTGGTCTTTTTTCCTTAGTTTGTTTAATAGTGAAGTAGGACAAGAATGGAAAACAGGTGTGTGCCCTTGATGTTATTCGGGTTGGCAGCAACTGACCTGACGCTATTATTCTGGAAGCTTTCTTTTCATAGCAGTGTTGTGCCCTAAAGACATTGGTCAACTAAATAGCAGAGCTAAGAGCATGGTCCTCTAACTTCAGTTCTGTTGGTGAAACAAAACAAAACCAAAACCAACCAAATAAATAAAAAAACCAACCCAGAACAAACAAACAAACAAACAAAAAAAAAAAAACAGAAAAAAAAAACCAACCCTAACATACAGCCCTACAAAGAACCCCCCAAACCAACATGAAGATAGGATGGATACAAGCTGAACTGCAGACACAAACTTACTATTGCTGCAAATTTTTGACATTATTTGAGACTGCATATGAGCCTTTTCATGAGTGTAATGTCTCTAAGAAAATAAAACATTTAAAATAAGTTTAATACAAAGAAAATAAGGCCAAAAGAGCATTCTAGGAATAAATTGGGTGGTACTAAAGACTGTAACACTTCTGTTTGTTTGACAGGTGGACTAAACTTTATCATTGAAAGTTTTCAACTAGCAGTTAGAAGACAGACATTGAACATAGTATCAGACTTAAGATACTTTAAACAATACACTGATGCACAGACACTGCTGACACCAAGGGCATATCTTTTACTCAGTTAAAAGTAATTGTAAAAGATGGCTTTTGCGTCTTGGACGATTACACAACTCATGTAAAAACAGAGAGGGCAAGATTCCAAGAGCTCAATTAGACAAATGAAATATTGTGTCTGTTTCACGTAGAGAGGGAATTAGGGTACAGTATCTGGATCGTGGTGTGCATCCGAACATTCTTAACTTCAGAATAAGTATTTGAACTTACTGTTCCAATTCTGGAATCTCATTAGCTTAAAATAAGCAAATATACTATCACACACAGGAAAGAGTAGCAAAATCTGGCCCTGTGTTGCTTTGCAAGAACTCAGTAAATCTGGACGTACTTAAGTTTCAGTGGCCACCAACAGTGTGAAGTATTGCTCAGTAGGAGAAAATAAGGCAAATACAGTCCAGAGTAACCCACCCATTTTAATTAAAAAAACAAGAACGGAATCAAAGTTTGCTTTAGGCAATAATGGTAAAGTTGAACTAATATCAGTATGGGAAACCCTCCATTTATCATTCTGAAACGATCACATTCTAACATGTTTATTGAATTTATTATTTCTAAACATTTTTAAATTCTGTCTAATAAACACAAAGAATAGAAAGTTTCATCACGGACCACTAAAATGGCCTTGGGATTCTTGCATTCAATTGCACAAGCCATACGTTGTCTTGGTGTAGAAACTTAACCCAGAATTGTAGACTGACTCAAACACCATCCAGTGGTAAATGGGTGTTATTACACTACAGCAGCAGCTTGTCTACACTGCCTTCCACTTTTAAGTAGTTAAAAGTATTTCAGAAAACTGGACAGAGAGGAAGACAACTCTATCTCTGCTGAAGGGAAAATAGCTAAAACTGAAACCTAAGAATATTGGGATGTAAAAGTAGATATGAGGAGAAAAAAACAACCCAGCCATTAGAGCTGCCACTTTACAGCACACTTCCAATGAATGACCTTCAACAACTTGAGCTAATGAATCAGCCTCTACAACGAGACAATAGAAGTAGCTTCTGTGGATCAACCACTACCTCTGCACTGATTAGAAGATGACATATATATCTTAAAAATATGCACCATGTAATATGACTGTTCTTTGCATTTTAGTCCTGCTATGTCCCTCAGAGAGCGGTGTTCGGCACTGCCCTATCTAACCTTGCAAAATCCCAGCCCCTCTTCACATGTCCAAACCAGGCTTACATATCTTATACGCTCTAAAGAGGAGATTAAATAGCCATAATAGAAAGGAAGGAAGGAAATACAGCTGCTCTGTAAGAAACAGAAAAGTTGATTTCTTTAGACAATCGCCATTCTTTGCATCATTTGGAGAAAAGATTCCTAGGAATTACAATGGTATTGACTGTCCTTTTGTAATATACAGACAAGGGACATTGTTCTGTTCCTCCTTTCTCTGCCATTTCAGAGTCTTGCATTGCTGTCAGACTTTCATAAGGCACTTTACAAACATATTACTGGACTGCATTGCTGTACTTCACACAAAATTGAAAAGGAGAACAAACCAATTTGTAAGACAACAGCCTAGACACTCCCTTTTTCCTGACTTTAGCCTAATTTCCAAAACATTCAAATATCTGTCTTTCACATGTTTAGCATTACTTCTACCCACACACTTGAAATCATAGAAAGATTTCAGTTAGAAGGGATGTCTACAGATCAAGTCTAACCATCTGTTCAAACCAAGGCATAGAAGGCATTTTATATGTATAT
>NW_009937596.1:0-30591 GCF_000696875.1 Nestor notabilis
TATATATAAAAGAAGGAAAAAAAACCCCACCTTAAAGGCAAATAGGATCCACTTAGAGCAGAACAAATCATATGCGCATTAACATTGCCTGAACAGAAACACTCTTGATCAACAGCATATGAACACTTGGGCAGAGGGAGATTACATTAATAAAAATAAATACTGAAATATAGGTTTTGGCTCATTTCTATATATAGTATATTCTATTCCCTTCACTGTTCAAGGTGCAGTTGCGATGGTTTGAGGCTTTTCCCTCCCCAAACCCAAGAAAAAGCGAACAAGTTACTGCATCACTGGAGTCTTAGAAACTAGCAACTGCATACTGCTGAGTTTGTGCCAGCCAAAGCACATAAATCATAACAATTGTTCTTTCCCCACCCTCTGGATGTTTCCTACATTCCAGGTTTCCTTCTGATTTCCACCCTCCTTCGTATTTCTTTATCCTATTGCTAGTAATCTCTTAACTGTTGGGGACTTTGTCCAACTTCTTTGAAAAAGTCACCTTCTCTATATCCTCTCTTTATTTTGGTTTACTTTTATCTTTTCCTACCCTTGTGACATTCATGTACTTAAATTTTTTCCTCTTTTTTTTTTTTTTTTTTTCTTCAGAAAACTGTTGTTTCTGCGGTCACTCTTTCTTTGGAAAAGCTTCCTAGAGTTAACTTATCAGCCAAGACATTGCACCAAACCACTTATTTGTTAGACCACAGAATTTAACAGGAAAAACTGAGATCTGCTTTTTATATGATTGGCTTGTTTGGGTATGGTCCTGTTGTTTTGTTGGGATTTTTTAATTGTAGACTCACAAGGACAAGGTAGCCTGTTAAATGCTACAGAGTGACCTGGGAAGGCTATTAAAGCATTCACATTGTCTACTATGTCGTATAAAGCAGTTTACATTACCTTCTTTCCTATAATATCTGAACGTCTTATAATCAATATTACAGCTGTACTTGTAGCATGCAACATCACATATAGCAAGCGAATAGTCTTGTTTTACAGCAAGGAGAGATATAGCTCTATATGCATAAGAAGATGTAGCAGATGTTAGGAATGCAGGGCAGACTATTCGTCACTCTGGGGTTTGTGGAGATGGATCAGTGACCTTATTTGCCAGACCTGTGTCCTCACTGGCAGACAGTCTTTGACAAGGCTCCTAAGACATCTCCATCTCCCCATAGACTGTGTGATAGACGACTGGAGAGTGGATAGGGAATGCTACCCACTGAAGCTGACTCAATAATCAGCCTTTATCTGGTTTGCTCTGGGCAACAGGGCTACAAGAATATGCTGTGACTGCTTTGTTCCCTATTGTAGTTTTATGCCAGTCAATTCAACTAAATTTGTTGTAGCAGGAAGATTTCTGAAAGGAGCATTTCCTGCAGATTTCAGTCAGGTTGAGAAAAGGATGTCATGATGATGACATCAAGAGATGTCATGACTCTGAGAAAGGCCACATCATGGTATCTCCTTATTAGACACCAGAGAATGCACAGAAACTTTTTAAATGCCCAGCCATAGGAAAGATTCATGCTTCTCAGATACTGAATGAAGAGCAACACAAGATACTTGTGTGGGAAACTGAAGGGTCATACTGCATAAGGAATGAGGCTTTACTAGCATCATCTGATTGCGAGTGGTGTTTGAATAAGGTTTTTTTTAAAATTGGTCCAGAATGACCCAAAATTAGAATTGTAGCTTATTTTTATTTTGTAATTCTCACCAACAAAATAAAAAATTCCATTTAAGATCAAAATATTTTGTGTCAAGCTGAAAATAAACTTTTGATTTTAAGAGAACACACTTTCTTATTCACATAGAAATTCGTAACAAAAGTGGCATTTTGAGATTGTACTTTCTTCTGACTGAAACCATTTGCCTATTTTGACCCTAACTCAGCAACTATTTTTGTTCTCCTTTTAGCAAAATCCTATTGGCCTTTATTTTTTTTGCACAGCTCTATTTCACAGCATTCAAAAAACCTCCATTCTGAAAAGAACTGTTCTCAGTACATTCACTAGTACCTCACTGGCCATTTTATCCTAAAGACTGAGACAAAAAATATCCATGGAACAACTTCTGTGGGGAACAAATTGTCAAGTTTGACCACAATTATCAAACAGGAAAACAGAATGAGAACTTAAGATGTTTTTCAGTGTGCATTCTTCATCCGGTGCAACCAGTTTTGCTTTACATCACAGAGGCAAAAGTTAAAGCCAATAAAATGTCTCATCTTTATCTCCTGCCTTTTTTTCCTTTCCTCTGTTCAAACTAGCAGCCTCCCCAGTGTGGAATTATTCCCTATAAAGATCTGTCTTGCTCTCTGTATCCTGTGTTGTTTTCCTCTGTCTTCACACCACAAACATCCCTGGAGTGGAATAATGCCCTGTAAAAGCTTAGTAGTACATGTGCTACATGTTGCCTATTTGTGTTTTAAATGCCTTCCCAGTGTGGTATAATAAATATTAAAAATCTGTCCTGTCTTTATGTTCCACATTGTTGTTTTCTGATACCAGTTAATTCTGCAGCTGAGCAGTGTCAGATTCTTGTAAATGGCAGTGTAGTAAAAGCAGGTGCTAATACCATGAAAACAAATTATATCCTGAAATGTTTCTCTGTAATTTCTAGAATGGTAAGAATAGGTGGTATTCTGCATAAACCACCACTAATGGAGAGTACTTCAACTGTAACAGACTGAAACACAGGTGTACTGAGAATCTGGGGACAGACATGCAAATGGCTTAGGTACACAAAGCTTACATCTACTCTCAGCCCAGTTTCTGCAAGTAATAAGCAAAAATCAAACACACAGTTGTGCTTACTTCACTGAGCACACAGGGGAGGAAAGAACAGGGTTTGATCTGGCCTGACTATTTCTATCTGCTATCTTCTCCAGACTGCTGTTCATGGAAGAGAAAAAATTAAGTGGTAGGGTTGTACACAGGCAGTTCTCCATAATCCAGAGTAGCAGAAAACCTGGATATGGTAGATAATGCAAAAGAGTAAATGATGTAGGTGCTATATTCTGCAGAATAATGGTGTGGAGACCCTAGATATGCTCAGGTCCACCAAAGCTGCTTAGCTCCTGCTCAGCTTGTTCTAATATGGTGTTCATTCCACTTTGCTTTTTCCCATTCTCTCCATCTATGCATGCTCATTTTCTTTTTAGCTAAAAACCCTTCATCACCCCACAAGTGCAAAAACCAAGTCCCAGCAATGCCAGAGTTTGATGGTCATTTTCAGTTACACGTTACTGTTTTATATATTTTCTGTAGCAAATCAACATTTATCCAGAAGTAGTTTTCTGGTCTAAACTAATGAGCAATGAGTGTAACAAATACTGCTGTTAGTGATTGTGCATTTTAAAGCAATTTTAGAGTGCATGATCTCTGTGGGAATAGCCAAGCACATTTTGCTTCTCATACATATAACTTCAAGTATCAGTGATAAAGTCCTATTAAAAATACTCTACCCTCTTGACTGGGATTTTTATCTTTACTAATGTAATGCTAGTGGCTCTGATGCAATGTAGATGTCCTTGGACTGGTTTAATTGGGCGGAAGCCTTTGAAATATGCCACAGGCTAATTCACTTTGAGGGTTAAAACAATGAATCCCTGTAGGAAATAATGTATTAGTGGGTAAAAAGATGAATTAATGGCAGTACTCGAATATCATCTCTACAGCAACCAGAAGAGCTGAATTAATAACATACCAGGGTTTTATTACAGCTTGAGAATTACAGCTGCAATGACACTATGAGTAGCTCAGCTTTCCCTTTATTAGACCTTTGTAGACACAGTAATCCTTTGGCCCCTGCAGAATTTGTTCTCTTGTGATGACCAAGCAAGGTTACTCCATTTACATGACCATCTCCTCCCTTAACCGTCTCTTGCACGTGCATGCATTTCTCCCCCTCTTCCCTTCCTCTCCTTCAAGTTCACATACAGGCCACACACCAAAGATTCTAGGTTACACCTGGACTCATGGAAATCAGAAGCTTGGAATTAGATTGCCCTAACTTCAAACCAGAGTTTTCAAGGGAATGAGTCCTCATTCTGCCCACAAACAAAAAAAAAAAACCAAAAAAAACCCAAAAGAAAAGTTGCTTGCAATAAATATGTAGTTACTAAAAAAACAAATTAAATCCTTTCTAAGCAATACTAAGAAATGAGGAGGCAAACTATCCTGTCATGTGTCTTGGCAAAAAGCTGGAATGATTCTCTGCACAATCAGGTGAAGGGTGCTAGATTTACACTGGAGCAACAGTGGACAGACTGCGCCATGTGTTTCTATTTTTTTAGTCTAATGACATTGTTCAAAGAGGCCTCTTCGTGTACATCTGGCGTATTTATCTTAATGTACTTTCTTCTGCGGCAGGAATTTCAGGCGGAAAATCCTTCAGTTACAGCATTATCTTCAGCTGGCTAAGTGCTTCCTTGATTGATACAAGTGCCATTTTGTATCACAGAACCAGGGAAACATTTTTACCAATATGTCTATTTCCTTCAAGTGCAGGATGAGGCTGTTGTATACTACAGACATCTGCTAATGTTATCTGTCTCTTTGGTCAAGAACTTTAGGTTGTTTGCTCTATGAAAATTGGTTCCAATGCCCAAATAAAACTCCAAACTTCACTAATCTTAGGAGGATTTGATTAACTTTAGGGATAAACAAAGGGGTAAAACATCACTTACCATGGTTTTAAAATATTCTTTCAGTATGTTGGAGAAGACAAGGGCTTTAGGTGGGACTAAGGGAACCTAAGAGTCTGCTTAGTTTGGTTTTGGAGGTATTTTTCTAATTAGAAGAGGAAATGCATAATGTATTTAGGAATTTGTGCAACTAGCACCTGGAAGAACCTGACAAGAAAAGGAGGAAGAAGACGTGTAAAAAACAGCAGAGGCAATGGTGGAGGGAAAGGAAAAGAAAAGGTATCTCAAGGAATCTCAGCTGTAAAAGACTGCTGTGTTAGGAACAGGTCAAAATTACTCGGGCAAAAGCAATGCCCAGAGCTTTTAGGGTGAGAGCATGGAGCTTGGTTTGACTCCAGGCTTTTTTAGATATATGTATGCTGTCACTAATGTCTCTGCACCTGGATCGCCGCCTGCCTGATACTGGTTTTGCTTACTGAGATCGGTACTTCTTTGGAGAGGAGACAGTGTTTGTCTACACTACAGACATGTAAAAGTTTGAAGCATGCACAGACATACCAGAGCTAGGGCTTACAGGAAAACAAACATCTAGTGGTAATAACAATAGGGGAAAAAAAAAGGCCAAAGAGAAATAAAACAGCTAGATATCAGTAATTCAATTAATTCAGACTATAACTAAAATGCATATAATTTTTTATAAAGAAATTAAGTCAATAGAAGGCATTACCAGAGGAATGGTTTAGTTTCTCAGTTGCGTAGGTCTTTGAACTGCTTACAGTTGAATATGTTTCCAGGACATTTCCCCACATACAAGTCTTTTCAGATGCAGTATCACTCAAACCGAAGTGGTAATCCTGACGCCAAAATTACTAGGTTGGCTGCTCTGACCCACATCAGCACAATGCCAGGTACACGCTAAAGGCAGCCTCCTCTTACTTTAGAAATTAGGAATTAATTCCTGGGTGAAGTTCCGGACACCAAGCAGGAAAGTAAAAAAATTCAAAATATCGAAACCCTGCCATTCCACTTTGTAGACTGACAGTGACTGACATTTTGCATAACTATCTGAATTCAGGGTGTTTATGCTGAATACCACCTTAGTAAACCTCTTCAGTCGCCAACACCCATACAAGGAAATCTCTCATTAAACTTTGCAAATAGATATATGCGATACTGAAAATCACATTAGAATTGATAGCAACAGGCCCAGCAGAGAGAGAGAGAGAGAGAGAGAATACAGGAATTGTCACTCACTTGAGATAGAGTAAAAACCTCACCCTTTCCTATTACAAATATTGCCTGTGTCAAAGCAATGAAATTATATACCTTGAACAGAAATGTGAGTTGTTATGAATTTGCCCCAGGCCAGCACGCTATGAACAACACATTGTCAGTGCTGTGAGTGTAGCAGGAGCCGGTAATCTTCAGAGATTACAGGTGAGGGGACAGGCCTGCCATTTTAAACTAACAAAATGCATGTTGTCTTTAGCTTACAGAGCTTCACAAACACTACCCTACATTCATTTCCAAGCCATTATAAATTGGGCCCTCAAAATCAGGTTTTCTTTGAGGTCTAAATGTTGAATTATTGGCACTCCTCAGGGGATCAAGCTGCTAAACTTTTGCATCGGAGTAATCTGGAGTGTTTTGCATGCTGTTTTCAGATCACCTAGTTTGTCTAATGAATGAGATGTGAAATGAGTTCCTAAGGCTCAGGAGAAAGCTGAAGGAGGATTTCTCCATCTCACTGAAATGCATAGCATTAACCCTGAATACACTATTGCATGTCAGTGTGTAACGAACACCCAGACAAACCAATCCGTCACCCAACCTTCTGCAAAGCATTAGCAACCAAAAGCAAGGGAAAAGGCAGGATGACTGTTTACTGAATTCCAAGAATTTTTAAAGAAAATAAAGGTTGACACATGAAGCTTTTGCCAGCATAACAGTGTCTGCTGGAGTCCTGATTTTGTGTGCCAAGATCCCCATATGAACACAATGTAAGATATCCCTAGGGCTATAGGTTGTTTCAATCCCAGAACCATAGACAAGATTAACTTGCAAATGCACTTTTTTGCTAGTTAGTCCAGTCTGTGTCTGTTTGCCTGCGCAAGCATGCCAGTATTGCTAAAACACATCGAAGTGCTTGAAACTATTTTCATATACCACAGTCTGAACCTTTGCCACAGCTAGGTCATTGCAGGAACAGAATGAGGACACAGATTAAAGCAGGAAAAAAAAGTTTCTCAGTTGTAAGCTGCAAATGCTTTGTCACTTATTTGCATGCATAAATGTAAAGCAGAACATGTGGGTGCCACCCTAATATAAATGTTTCTTATAAGCTGTAATAACATCCTGATTTCCATATATAATATTCCATATATAATGTCCCATGCATAAGCACTGAAGAGTTTCTCCACAAATTCCCAGGCCTGCCCCTACCAGCCAAACTGGGCTCTTTCCTTCTAATGCAAAACTCAGGGTGTGAGCAGAGCAGGGACATGCAGTAGGAAGTTTCCCCAGGCCAAACTGGAACTAACATCTGTGACAAACTCTGGCTTCGTGCCTATAAAACCATCCTCTTTGCTATTAAGCTGAAGATGCACATCATGTAAAGAGAATGCAGGATCTGCTTTTGGTTCTCTCTCTAGAAGTAATATGGTTAGCAAGGATGAGGAGTTCAGAAAATTTGTGGACAACTCAAATGAGGGAAGCTGTCAGATGTGGGAAAAGGCTTATTTTTCTAGTAGAACAGGAAGAAAGCAGGCTTCCAAAAATCAGAATGGCATAACCTTTTGGAGAGCTAAAGCTGGTGTTACTGTTGCCTCAGGTATTGTGCTGCTCTCCAGTTAACCAGAGAAATTGTAATCATCAAATGCCATCAGTCGTATTTACGCACCTATTTCTAGCTGTCCAAGATGGCCCGCCTTTCTGGACAGTGTAAAAATTAGATTATCTTCACAACAACGTAAATGTCTAAGAAGATGTTTCCCAAACAGTGTATGGACGACTAAAACCTAACAAAATAATTTATCAAAATCAAGCTCCATCAGAAACACAGCTTTCAGGGCCAGCACCGATTGGCACTTTAAACAAGTGTAAACGACAATAGCTGCAGCAGCTCAGAAGGTTCCCAGTATCACATATTCACCCAAGGTTCATATTAGAGATTCTCCTGTGGCTGATAGTTTTAGGATTTAGCAGTCTGAAATGGAGCTCAAGAAGAAAAAAAATCACATTACTTTGTGAGCAACTCCGAAACCAAATCCTTTGAGCATTGCCTATTGTTGAACTCTCTCACCATATAGTTCTTCAGCAAATAGCCTTTGTTACTAAAGTCACAGTTAAATAGTGTTCCTATTTGTCATTTACACTTCATAGATATAAAGGAGTATAGATAAAAATCTGTTATTACTGTATGGCACCCAACCACCATTCACTGGCAGTAATTAAATCCTGCTGTAAAACTGCTACAAATATTTCCCAAAAGCAGGAACAGATGTTTTGTTGCAACCAAGCAATAACGGAAACCTGACGAGCTCCATAAACCAAAGACGTGGGCACTTCAGAGAAAACTTCCTTTATGATTTTGCTACCACGCTGTCTCAATTTGCCAGCGATATTACAGAGATAAAACATGACCATTTTCTGGTATTATTATTCTTGTCTCTAGTAACACAATAAGTGTCAGAGCAACCATGGAGTAAAAAAATAATAATCATAATAATGAGGCACAAGGCTTACAAATTTACATTTCTGTTTCCAAATCATAATAAATTAGCACAATCTCTCAGACTTAGTTACTATTCACAAATCATACCCCCTTGTGGCTTAGTTACAATTCACAAATCATACCCTCATGTGGCTTTTATAAACCATGATTGTCTAATTAATATTGGTAGCTATAAACATCTCCTGCTTATTCAGTACTACCTTTTTCTCTTTTTTTTTCTGTTTAGGTATTTAAATTCAATAAGTTGCTCTAAGACAGTGAGCAAGGTGTAAGATAGTTAAATGTATTCAACATGGGGGTATGAGAAGAGGGGGAGAAATTTGCATTTTTCTGGTTTAGGCCTGATGCAAAGAGAACCTTAGTTTTTCCTCCAAAACATGCCACTAAGCCACCCTGAAGAATCGCTTTACAATACAGCAAACCCCTCATCCCGTTCTGGAGTATGTGTATTCACCACAGGGTTGTCATGATAGCTAGTCAGTAGGGTGAGATGAAGAGAGCTATTTGATCTGCAGGGATGTAAATTGATAGCAGAGATCCCATGTTCCATCAAGAGTCACTGTAGCAACTGGAAAGCAAAATTTTCTATCAAGCTGGCTTTATTCCAGTGAAATGCAGTTTAAACATAGAGGGAGAAGACAAAGACCAGATTTCCAAGCACCCCCAGCTGGGGTAATATTTTTAAAGAAACAGCTCAGATCCAAGATATGCACCTGTAAAAACAAAGGGTACTGCTTGGTGTCAAGAATTTATGAAAACTGGGCCACTCGGACTAGATGTCTGAACAGCAGCTGAGCTGCCTAGAAAATCTGACACATAAATTACCTAGAAAATATAGTGCCTGCATAGGTTCTTTACTGAAAAGCATGATGACACCAGCTACCACTTATTTAAGCTAGTGCATTTCATTATGTCAGGGCAATTGCTACCCTGGTACATATCTTATTAGCGCTTATTTATTATCAATGTTAAGGAGGTTAACTGCACTGTTATTTCCTCTGCTACTGGGCTTTATTGCATATCTGGGGCACAGAGTTCTGACTAAGCTTGGGCAGCAAAGGAAATTCAGAGGCCGTGGCTTAACAATAAATATCCTCTAAAGGAATATAGCAATCAGGTAGGGGAAAAACAAAGCTAATTTCTTCTGAGGAATATCAAAACAGGAAACCTAGAGCACCCACTCTGATGAGATCTAGATGAATAACCCACAAAGGTCATTTATCCAAGAAACTGAACCTTTTCTTCTGTTGCAAAATACCTGCAGAGCGTGATCTTCACTTGCCTGGCAAATTCACAGTATTCTTTGATTTAACATTATGGGTTGATTCCTATCAGTTGCTGTGAAAAGTAATTTCTCGCTGTAACAAGTAACATTAATTAATTGCTGCCTGGTCAGAAAAGTTACCTTGCATCACTGCTGAGCTATCATTGCATGACCTCAAAAGCACTTCCAATACTGATACTCATAGTCAATTGGAGCATTCACATGTTTAAAAGCTTTCCCATCACACCTTCGAACATTTGCCAATGTGACTGCAAGGGAAAAAGGTATCAATAGGAGTCCATCTTTCAGAAGAAAATTATGCAGGGGGAAAAAAGGGAAAAAGAAACAAACCAAACCCCGAATCAACAAACATGTTGCATAAGGAATAACATTTTTGTATTATTCATCCACTTAACAGGAGCTTTGGTACAAGAAAACAGTATTACAGTCAAGTTACCTGCACACAAGTAAAGATACATTAAATATACCATAAAATTTTGAAAAAATTAAGAGTTACGATGTTAATCAAACAATAAAGCAACAGCTGCATTTTTTTGTGCATTTCAAGCAGTTAATGACAAGTGCTACATTTTAAATTCCTTTACATATTGTTAAAATTAGATTAAATCACATATTTTTTGCAAAAAACCCAGTCTTGAAGAGATAGGAAATCAGATCACTTCACAAAATAAACCACTTGTTTATTACACAAGAAGATGCTTATCCTCTTGCAGTCTCAAGTAATTTACATGTGCAGGCTCAGCTGCACAGACAAAAAAACCAGCAATCCCTTCACCAGTCACTGGAGTTCCTGAAATTTGTGAGCCAAGAAACTCTTGTGTGACCTGGTGTTTCTCGAGGGAGAGAAAAATCCCAGTTCTAAACAGGAAAAAAGATATGCTGCGTGTTGTGATACAAACATCTTGCAGCTTTCTGTGTTTGCAGAGACAGAAGTGAACACGTGACATACAGATGGGGAATCAGAGTAGCCACTTTAGTTGCTGAGTGTGGTTTCTGGCTAAACGGACATTTTCCTTACAGTGATACTGGGAACGCTGAAGCCCAAAGCACATATCAACCAGCAGCTGATACAATGACTACTTTAGCTGTCAATTTTTACCTAATAGAACAATTAGGAATATGTTTGTCAGATTTAGTGTTACACACTCAGAAAACAATCTTTATCTTCACTCCTCTCAGTCTGACTCCCTCAAATACATATGCACATATATCCATGGATTCGTTTGGTACGCATGTCTAAAATAGCTCTTCACTTTCAACACTGCTCTCATCAAATCCTAGGAGGAATATAAACAGGAGCAAGTCCCTAGCCAGAGGAGAGGCACCCACTACTTGGGTGGTGCCCCAAGACCCAGAAGGGGCAGATGGGCAACCCTAGAGGGATACAGGAGTCCAGTGTTCCTCTATGGCAGCCCATGCACCCACTAAGCAAAAATAGCTGAAAAAGGGGAAGGAAAGCATTCCCTTTACCTTCAGTTAGCATCCACGCACTTTGCTGAACACCATTTGTTCCCAAGCGCTGTGGTTTGTTTTACTATGGGGCTGCTGCAAGATTTCCAAGTTGAGTCCATTTTGTGGGATTAGTTTGGTGGGTATTAATACAACCTCCCAAACAGCCATTAATGTTTCCAAAAAAGAGAAAGAAGAAAAAAGAGGGGGGGAAAAAAAAAAAAAGAAAAAAATTATTAGACATGCAAAAATAAAGGAGCTTTGTGCAGATGAAATCACTGCTTGCCTTTCGTTTATGTTTCATACCCTGTCGGCAGCGTGGACAAACCCTTCCAAAAGGGAAGGCAGCAGGTTTTGGAGGGAAGTATCTTCCTGCACCCCAGCAAGTTTTCACCAAAAGCACTCACTGTGCTTGTTAACCCCAAAATAAAAAACTCGCACATTTGTGGTTAAAACACAGCTCACAGGAGAACATAGCACTGCAGGAGAACATAGTACTGCACCCTTAGGTGTGGGACAGCAGCCATAGTTGGCCCGGGCTGCCGAAGACACCCACCATCATCTTCTTGACTGGAAACTTTCCATGTTCAGCTTTGTCTATTTAGTGTAGAACAAAATTTCTCTCAATTCCACCAAATCCTCCCAGTTTTCCTATTGAATCAGCCCTTCTCTTCTTGCCTGCCATGGCCCAGCCAGTGCTGCCCCTGCAGGGGAAGGCTGCTGTGGGGCCACTGGGCTTGTGGGGAACAGATGCTCAGCTTGGTTAGCACCAGAGGGGCTGTGGCAGGGCCCCTGCATTGGCTCCCCAGGATGGGGCACCCTGGACAGCCTGGCCCCAGCCCTGCAGAAATATTCTTGGCAATGCATTCTCTGGGGCAAGCTTGTTGCAGCAGCATGGCTCAGAGCACAAAAGGTATCCTAAATCCCTGATTTACTTCTGATCGAAGGGACAAGTAAGGCCAGGGAGCAGACAGGAACAGCTGCAATGGGGTGTGTGAAATAAAGAGGGTCAGTCACCACGGCTCAGTTCCCAGCTCCACTCCATTTTGCTCTCTTTCCTTGCCACATGTCTTAGAAGAGCACTATGTTTATGCCTTCTGCTCTTCTCCCCTCTAGATGCCTCTTTTCTTTACCTTTTTCCAATTGGCATCTGCAGGGTTGGTTGACTGTGTGGGAGATGTTTCCACCTGCACTGGAAATGTTTTTTCTGATTTTTCTCTTTTTTCTGCATAAGCCAGAGGTGGTAGAGATAAAAAGTATTGCACAGATCATTTGGACAGTCCCTCCAGGAGTGATAAGATCGCTGTCTATTGCAGGTTTATCAGTTCTTTAATTAATACCTGTAGGATCAATTTTCAAGAAGCCTTCACAATCTCACTTGGGATGTTACTTGGAAGGCTAAAGGCAGTCCAGAACATTTTCCCTAATATTCAAATTAGTTTTTCTATGTTCAGTCTACTGCTTCTAGTTATATCATAGCTTCTATAGTGTGACTGAATCCTTGGTTTTCTTCCATATACATCAATTAAAAAATTATATTAAAATATAAAATTATTTTGCTCCTTAGATTGTATCCTGCTAAGCATATAATATTTACCAGAAATCCTTATGTTTACATCTAGACAGTGGCCTTTCCAGGCTACTTTGTTTCTCTGTTATCAGTATTTTTCAGGTCACTGATATCTTTACAAGATAGCCCAAACACAAGCACATGAGGATGCATACAGGCATATCAAGGTCCCGTGACACCACTGTGAAAGTTGGAGGGCAGCTAATCTGGGGAGAAATAGACGGCATTAAAACCCCAAACAGTTACAACAAGACCCAGTCTATGGTTTATTTGCTCCAGGACATGTTCCAATGAATGCAGCCCTAACCTGTGCTAGCCTTTCTTCCCGTTATATCAGATTGCAGATCAAAGGTAGTTTTATAAAAACAATCAATACCAACTCTTTCTACTACGCAGTTTCTTGCTATATCCCTCTCAGTTTGGAACATGCTGCAGAACTGTTTTGTTCTCATATATTAGTTTGTATTTTTCCACAGTATAATTAATTTTATTTTCAGCTTTAGAGTCAAATCTATCTGCGGAATTTCATTAGATAAATCAGATTTTGTCCATAAGCAGAAGTGGAGTGGAGCAGATAGTGCAAAAACACTCAAGAAATAAATTTTGGAAGAATGTTCATTCACATTTAAACACAAACTGTCCTGGCCATATTAGCATCCACAATACCTTCTGCTTTCTACAAATATCATTGAAAATGAGCTTCATAAGACTTTCTCTGAATGCTTGGGAAAGCAAATCTTAACTTCCTGTACATGATCATGAACAGCAATCATTAGGAGGGTTATGTTCTTCTACTGAAGAAGTAAAAATAATACCATACACTTTGTGGCAATCTGGGCCATAGACCCGTGCAGAGAAGTATGGAATTCAGTTACTTTGACTGCAGGACTGAATACAAGATCTACCAACAGCCTGATAGGGACTGCTAAGTATGGAAATAGTCAACTAAAGTGCAAGCAAAATTCATTAAACATTTAATCAAATTATTTTAAAACATGAACAAGCTTTAAAAATAATCACAGACTATACACAAATACTGTGAAAACAAATTGAGATGCTGGAAAGATGCAGATCCTGGAGATGTATGTACTTTCTTCTGTAAGAGGTTAAGCTGGGCTACACAGTGTTAGACAAATATCAGATGAGAAGAATTCCGAGTTATGAAGCGATAAGACTGGGAGATAACTGTTTGATCTACTTCATTTGGATGAGAAGTGTGAGGAGAAGTAGATGGGAGGAAAATCCTACTGGAAGTCTGGACAGCCTGTCCCACATGGAGTTTTCTAACTATAGGAGATACCCAGCCAAGTGCCATCATGCCAAGGAGCACAGAGATGCTCAGCAGCTAGTTTGACCTTGCTGGCATTGCAGGGATCCTGCAACTGCCTCCCTTTGACCTTGCTTCCTGCCTGAGACATAGAAGCAGGAACGAACCCTGCTCTGGATGAAGGCAGCTCAAGCTTATTTCCAGATTCAGGGCCCAGATCTCTAAATTTCTTCTCTTTAGGGTGCCCATACTCTGTTTACCTGAACAAGCTGGTGCACTTCATAAATCGTTTGTTGCAGTTGAAATCCTGTTTTAAAGCAAAATTCTTTCTGGAATAATGCAGTAGTAAAACAATTTTGAAGCAAGTTCTTCTGCTGGATTCAAGGCTTTTCTTTCAAAAGAAGCAGCCCAGCTGTATCCTGAATCCCAGCATACGGACAGTGTCATCATGTTACCTTTCTTCTCTGTTTAAAATGGACACTGGATACAGACAGGGTATCTCTCAAGCCATTATGGATACTATATGCTGTAACAGAATACAATTCCTATAATATCTCAAAGGGGACATAAGATACCACTTTCTTGCCATTCTTAGGTGACCATTGTTAAATAATGTATAAGCAAATGGGTGGATTGCCATGCAAGGTGGGGGGGAGGGAAATACCTTTGTCTATAACTTCCAGTGTTACCTCAGTGAAACACTCACAGACCTTATTTATTTAGGTGCTTTCAGAAGGCGCCTGACCACCCCCCACTCTGACAAAAGAATAAACCAGTGTCCTCTGGAGAAGCAGCTCCTGAACTAGGGTAATATTGGCTTTAATGTAATTGTGCCTACATTCAAGATGTGTCCTGCAACTTTCTGTCTTGCCGGCCTAGCTGGAGTGCTTTGCATTGCCACACAGGTGATTCCAGGTTTGATTTTCATTTCCACTTCCCCATGTCGGATGAAGGTGCCAAACCTACTTAAAGATAGTAATCAAAACCACATTCTTACTCCCAATCACATTCTCAGCTCATTCAGCCTTCAAAGATGAGTGTACCCCACTATAAGGTTAATTGGCAGGGGCTCTAGGAAAAGGCCTGGCAGAATGAGAAACACCCGGCTCATAACAATCCAGAATCTGTCAGTTACTGCAGTAAAAAAGCCCAGGAAAACCAAAGCAGCTCCCAACTCGTTCTGGGACCTGCCTTGCTCTGTGCAATACAGAGCTGAGAAAAATCCTTGCTTGGAAGCCTGGTTGATAGCACATAGATTAATCACATGGGTGTGCAAGAAAATAAGTAGGCGTGTAAATCCTTGAGCTATGCAATGAATTTCCCAGTGCAGACTTCCTTCACTTTAATACTGACGATCTGTTGATTTTTTTATTTTTAATTATGAACTGAAATTCCTCTTGTTATCAATTATAAACATAAACAGTCTGCTGTTTAACTTCAAATTCCATGTCGCTCATACAAATTGTAAGTTCAGTATCACTGAAATAAAATATTTGCTGGCAGAAAAATAAAAGGTTATCTCATATTAAATACATAGTGATATGACCTGGTAGTGAAAATTCCAGCCAGATGACTAGTATTAATCTTGTAATACCATTAAACAAATCCAAAGTCATAAAGAGTTTCTCAGCCCATTTCAAACAGTAAAAAGGCATGAGGAAAGATACCCTTATGATCAAGGAACAGATCCTAAAGATCTGACTTCTGTTGCTGGTTTTGTCACATATTGTCTGGGTGACCTTAATAAAATAACTACCTCTCAGCGTGCCTCAACTCCTACTTTGTGAACTGGGGATAATGAAACATTCCCCTTTTTTATAAATATACAGGAGTGTCTTCAGTAGAGAAACTGTAACTGGCATGTTAAAATAGTGGAGCCCCAAAGACCAAGATCTTAGTCTGGAGAAGAGAAGGCTGCGTGGAGACCTCATTGCTGCCTTCCAATATCTGAAGGGGGCCTACAAGGATGCTGGGGAGGGACTTTTCATTAGGGACTCTAGTGGTAGGACAAGGGGTAATGGCTTTAAACTTAAACAGGGGAAGTTTAGGTTAGATATAAGGAAGAAGCTCTTTACAGTGAGGGTGGTGAGGCACTGGAATGGGTTGCCAAGGAAGTTGTGAATGCTCCAACCCTGGCGGTGTTCAAGGCCAGGTTGGACATGGTTTAGTGTGAGGTGTCCCTGCTCATGACAGGGGGGTTGGAACTAGATGATCTTAAGGTCCTTTCCAACCCAAACCATTCTATGATATTCCAACATCTTAATAGAACTAATCTGCAAAAATAGTAAGAAAATTATCACTGTTTTTATCTGGGGTGGAGGAGTTGCCAACTCCTCCACCCCAGAAGTTGGTAAGCTGCTAAATGACTTTTTGTATTTGATGCATTCCCAAATTTCAGTATCTGAGGCAGACTGATGTATTCTGCAGCTGAGGTGTTCGCTTCTGTCCTGCTCTCCTGTTCTGAGAACCAGCCTTCCTCCTCCTCCTTGCCCTCAGGTCCTTTACCTCTGTCTCCTTCGCTCTATTTTCAAGACTCTCAAGGCTACAAGAGATTCACATTTGAGAACCTCTGACGCACTTAAGTCATAAAAAGAGGATGCCTGCCTTCTGCAGAGAAGCAGATAATCTTTCATTCTTCTTAGGACAGCAGTTTTGTAAGAACTTGCTTTAACACACCTTGACAACTACTGGGATCAACAGATCTGTGAGAGGGAAAAGCTGTTACCAAAAATATCTTTGAAAATCTGGCTGACATAATTTTATTTATTTATTTAAGGAGGAGGAACAGAAAACCCAGCCAAACCCTTTGCTTACTTGACAGACATGCTGTAGGAAAGAAAAGTCTCCAAAGATGAAGCTCTGTTGAAAGGCAGTACAACACCTCACAACCACAGCAAGTGGCAATAGGCACCGTGCAGGAAAACAAGCTTGTCTTGAATTCATGAATCGACAAACTGGTTTGTTATAATAATTATGAATCATCATAAACTTTAAACTTCTAACTCATTATATATTATTAACTGCTAATTCAGCTCTTCTCTTTCTTGTCTTTTGTCTCTTGGGAGAAATGGGAAGGCGTTTCAGAGCTTCCTTGGAACCTATGCTTTACACTTCATTACTTCAGTGCTATTCCCAGGAGCGTCTAGTTACCATCTCAAACAGGGTTATTACTCTAATTTAGAATGGTATTAACAATTCTGTTAATCCATCTATGCTACGGAAAAGTGTGTCCAGATAGTAACTGCACACATTGATAAGGAAGTTTTAATAGCAGAAATATGCTTTCATATCTGTTATTCTATACTGAGCTTTTGAGGGCTGGGTAAAACTGTGGCTTTGTTATAGTCTTGAAATAGGAAGTAAAATATTTACTAAGCAACGGTAAGCCTTCCTGGGAATACATGTTGTTAATCAAACCTCATCCTCATGCCAGCAAATCAAAGTCACAGAGCAGCTGAAGCTGTGTTTCAGTAAGTGCCAAACATTATCAGGTTCATGAGGCCTTCTATGGCCTCAGCAATGTCTGTGATCTGTAGCACCATCTAAGTAGGTAAAATGTACAAACAGAAGTAAACAAAAGCTATGTATTTTCTTTAGAAAATAGTTACTTACAAGCTGAAGGTTGAGTCTGTAATTTTTGCATTTTAAGAAACTTGCCACAACAGGTATGCTTAGACCACTTCCTGCCAGCGAAATCAAGCAAATAATGAGTAATTTCCAATAATTCTACAGAAGGGGAAGCAAGACATAAGTCCCAGATCTTACATGTATTCAAGTATCTGATCCCAAAAAGTATGAAATCCAAGTGAAGTTCCTAAAAACAGAGAGGCACCCAACCCGAAAATCATAGGTCTAAAAAGACGTGTTTCTGATGAGATAAACCATCTAGATTCTTTCACTACCTGTATTACTTTGTAATGCTTTGATAGCATTAGTTGTTCATGGAACAGATCTCTTGAAGGAGCTGGAAAGAGCCTTATGGACTTGATTTCTTTGGATCTTGAATGAAAGAATTTAACTCTTGCAAGCATCTTGTTTAGAAAAACTTAAATTTAATTATAAGTGCTTATGCTGTCCTTTTAAAATGAGCAGAGGCATAATCAACACTCCAACCAAAAAAGAAAAACCGCAACAAAACGAAACGAAAAAAACCCAGAAAAAACAAAACCAAAAACCAAAACCTCAAAACCTCATTGCTTCCCAACAGCCATTTTTCAAAGTAACACATGAAAATGCAAAGAATTATTTGGACTAGGGAATATAAACTTAAATTACAATTAGGGCAATGTTGTTTAGGCCTATGACATGAGCATGGCCATCTATCTACAGATCAAGGAACGGAAAGCTGATCCACAGGCTGATGAACAGGTAATTTCTGTAACATGAAGGCAAAGATCAACCTCATTCAAACAATAATTATTAGTCTGTTCAGATAGTCCATAATACAGCCCAAACAGAAAAGAAAATGAGCTGCAAGAAAGCATTGCTTGTTTAAAACTGTTAACACAATTAGTCCAACTTTTTCATTTCAAACCCTGTATGTATTTATCTGAACCTAAATATATCCCTGAGACAAAGTAGTTCCTATGGTATGCAACAAAACGCTATGCTTCTATTAAAGCTGGGTGAAAAGAGAGTGGAATGAAGCTAGTTTATCTCATTATCAGTGTGCGCTTCAACTGTATCATGTCACAGCCTTGCCCACCTATACCAACACTTCTGTAATTGATTCCTAAAAGTCCTCATATGCTATGGTTTCCAGTTCCATTTAAATGCAGATGCGGACTAATGGAAGGGCTGCACATTTTTGAGCAGAAACTCAGGGAACATATTACTTGCCTATTCAGTGATCTGAATGCTTTTATTCTTTTTCTTACAGCCTTTATTTTGTTGTGTGTATTTTTTTTTTTATTTTAATTTAAACAACATGTTGGTTTTTCTCCATGCTCTGTTAAAAGAGGAAGGGGGAAAAGAGCTAATTATATCTGAACTGAAGTGTAACCACGGCCCTATTAAATAGGTAGCAGTTATGGGCTATTGATTGCAGTTCACAGGAAAAGCTTGTCATGTAGTGTCAAGAGGTTAATGTAATTACAAGAGCGGGCAGCAGGATCAGCTGTGCCCTCGAATAGGCGAATAACTAAAAGCTGCTTTAGAGACACATAATGTTGTCAAAGCATAAATAATTCATCCCAGCATTCGAGAAGAAATTACTGCTCCGTTCCAGCGTATTATTCAGCCATTAAAATCCTGCCCTTATAAAGTCTTTTGATGTAGTCATATTTTCAGTTCTAAGAGCAGTTTTGGAGCATTCAGCTTTTATTAAGCCTTATATTGTGCAGTTTTCAAAGTAGTAAAAAGGATATGAAATAGACTTACAATTTGTTTAATAACTGCATTGCGATTCAGATAAGAGGGAGAAAGCTGTGTGGATTTATGGAGTGCCTGTACAGTGTGAAGAGGAAGCTGTGGCTTCATGTGATGGAATTTCTAAGTCCCTTAAGCTGGCCAGAATTAAATGGGCTTCAGCTATTTACTATCATTGATAGCTGCAGCAGTCTTCACAGCATTTGGTGACCCATTTCCTGAGAGCCAGCTAAGTAGGAGAGCCATGAGAAGTATCTGTGTGCCCAGCTATCTGCCTGTTACAGCCTCTTGACTCCAGCTCTTTGCTTGTCCTTATTAAAGTCTGGCAATTCAATATTGACCTGCTTCTACTCTTTGCATTTGTAGCCTGAGCCATCTTGCTGTTGGTTGCAATGTCTACAGTTGCCCACGTTTACTGTCAGGGATATGGTGCTAATTTATGCTAAATTGCAAGAAAAAAGACTGTATGTAATTGCTTCTCTAGCAGATTGCAGCTAGCCCCATGCAGATGGGTAGTTTTGTAGAATGACAGAAAAGGAAGGCTAGGGTGTTAGAAGGAACTGTTCTCTCCTCAACCTTAGCTTCCCCATATCGAGTTAATCTGATGCTCAGTCACTTGTGTTACTCAGCCAAAGCCTCCCAAACTACCCATCACTAACAACTCCTAAATGAAATTCCTATTTAAATTTGCAAATAAGAGAAAGCTTGGAGGCCTCAGCCTATCTATTCACAAACGTAAGGGTGCTGTGAATTTGACCACACGCATAAAGGAACAAATGTCGAATGTGAATATACCATTTTGATGTCACTGTTTAATTCTTATTTTAATATTCAAGCAGAAAAACAATTGCTCGATTGAGGACAGACTAAGCAGTTAAGAACTCTAAGGAGAAGGGACGTGGCTTGACAGAGAAAACAGGCTTTCATTTCCAGCTGACCAAAACGAAAGCTGCCCTTTATACACACCCCCAACCAAGTTCTCCCCACCATAATTATTTGTCTTACTGTTCTGCTAGAGCCTAGTCCTCATTCTTCCCCTGCCTGTAAACATGGCTAAAGGTGGAAAGCTACAGCTGGAGACACAAGCTTTACCCTCCCCTCTGCTAACAGTGCTTCTACAAGAACACTGCCAATATTACACAGTCTATAGCAAGCTTTCAGATAATGATGGCTGTGGACCACTGTTCATTACTTACAAAATAAACTAGCAGCCTCTATACAATTGCATACAGGGTATACAATTACAGAAAACAATCACAGAATGAAATACTACAGCTCTCTGATACGATAGGGATTGGCAGCAGTCTGACAAAGAAAGGAATAAAAATTTAGTTATAAAGTCAGTACAGGAAAAAAGGAAAATAAAACAGAAAGTAAAGGTAAAGCTGAAAAGACCACAACTGCATGAAGCAGGAGCTTAGAAACAATTTCAGAGGAAAGGTTCATCCGTAGAGATAAAAGAAGAAAAACAAAAAAAGAAAGAAAACATGCAGAAAGCAAAAAGATACAGATTCTCCATTATCTTTTGCCTTATGAAAGCCCTTGAAACACCACTATTCTGGCATAGCAGTTACTCTGCTGGCTTATTTTCAAGAAATAAAAACCAAAGTGAAGTCCTGCCAAAATCTGCTATTCTAATTTTAAAACAGCCTTTGAACAGGACATCCCCAAAAGTCAAACATTTTGACAACAGTACCGAAAGAGACTTTTCTGTGATAAAGAAGAACTAGCTTTTATCCAGTCATTTCTTTTCCACAAGAAAAAACAAACACACACACAAAAAACACCCAAAAAACCTTCCAAAAAACCTTCCAAAAAAACCCCCAAAACCCCAAAACAAAAACCAAACCACACACAACCCAACCAACACAAATTTTCTGGAAAAAAGACAGAGCAATCAAGGTGGTCTTCACCGTGACTACATGTAAACTACTTTTCCATCTCTACTTCCTGTACACTAATTTATGGATGTTTGCTGTATTGCAAGGGGAATTTGTCTTGGCTTTGTGTGTATCTATATGGTGTTGACAGTGGGATTTTGATGTTTCTTGCACTATTTCGTTCAAAGCCTGAGTAACAAAGCCAAGTTTATTCCTAAGGAAAGTTGTATTTAGTATCTTAAATTCACTATGAGATATTTACGAATGCATCAATATTCTGGATACACAGGTTACAACTCCACATGGTTAAATAGAAGAGGAGGCAATGCTTGAAATCGCAAAACCAAACTGCATTTAGGTTGCTATTCATGTTTTCCGATGGTTCGGAAGTTACAAACCGTGGAAAAAACATAAAAGATGCAAAAATAGGAGCTTTATGCTGTTTTGCTGTTTTCCTGTTCCTTAAGGTTTGTGTCTGTGGCAGCTCTGAAATCACATCTGTGTGCATAGGGACAGCTAAAGGCCAATCCCATGTTGACTCCATCAGGGGGAGATTTATCCCGGCTTGGGACTGTACTTGTCATTCCTGTCATTAAATCTCATCTCCCTCAGTCAGCTGGCCTGGTTCACACCTTACAGTAATGTCTGGCTTCCTTGAACTTATCCTGTCATAAGCAACGATCAACGCTTGCTTCCTGTGCATGTCATGTAGTAAAAATGAGACCTATGCATGTGCTCCTGTGTTTGGTTAACAGTAGCTCAGTTGTCTACCTGACTATGCAAAAACACATTATTCATTGCCATAGGTTGGACATAGACTCAAACCCTTCTTAGGAAAACAAGCTAAACCCTGAAGTTTTCACCTGGGTTGGATTTAAAAATCTGACCATTCAGCAGTTTTGAGCAACATCTGTGAAGGAACACAAACTATGAAAAGTAGACAAAGGCTTGTTCAGAAGTTTTGACAATTTTCCCAGAAAGCCAGTTCCACATTTCTAGTTCATGAAGCAGTCTGAACCCCATCCCTCCCACAGGGAAGCACTGGCTGAGCAGAGTCCTTTTAGTGTTAAGGGATTCGCTAGGTGACTGAATAAAATAACACACAGGTTAAAATCTTTCTTCTTTTGAAGACAATGATAAAACTCCCAGTGGGCCTGGGATTTAACGTGAGGATTAGAGCTGCTGTGAATCAATCCTCTACCAGCTTTAGAGGAGTTAGGCCAATTAACACCAGCCAAGGGCACAGCCCTTTCATTCTACCCAGAAAGCAATAATATCCATTATTGTTTTCCTCAGCCAGTACTCCGCCATTCTTCTTCACTACGATTTCCCCTCCATCTCCCACCATTTCAGTTTCTCAGTTCTGACTCTTGACTTGCAGAGCCCTCTGAACCCTTAAAAATATTTGTTCTCTAAAAAGTAATAGAAGAAAAATGCTTGGTTTTTCACTTTGTCAGGAACTTGTTTTACTCATGTCCAATTAAAACAAAGATAAAAAGTAATCTCCTCATCTTCAGCAAGGAAGGAGCTAGGGCTTTTAAAATATACAAATCCAGAGAACTAACAACACAGACTGCCAGCCCCAAATCAGATGTGCATGGAGGGACGTATGCAATGAATTACAAACATCTGCTCCACATCTTGGGTCACATTCAGGGATGTCTCAGGTCCACTGTCCACATTCTGAACTCTTTAACACACAACAAACTTTTCACTCTTAGATTATCTTTTGTTTTGATATTTAGTAAATACAGTAATGCATTCTTAATTCATCAGAACAGAGTGAACACTCTTAATTTGTGACTTCACTTTTCATTACGACAACTCTAAAAGTGAGCAAATTATCCTCTTTGAAAAACTTTGTACCATGCTTTTTTCTACATTTTTGAGTTACAAGTTTTTCTCTCAGCTCTTTTTCTCCTCCTCTTTCTTGGTTTCCCTTTTTTTCCTCAGCCTGGCTGGAGCTCTGCCCCAGCCACCTCCTACTTTCAGACAGTTTTCAAAGGCTGGAGCCCAAACTGAAGCAAAGACAACCTCCTAACTCAACAGGAATGTGCAGATTTATACCTGCTTGCAATGCTTGGTCTGAACTAAAGTGCTGTAAGACAAACTGCACTAACTCTGCGCTATTTCACGCCAAGAAAACCCCAGCTGACTTCTAAAGCCATCTTTCAGGCTGCTTCGCACTTCTAGAAATCTGGGCCATAGAATATTAACAGGGTTTTTCAGTTTAGTGCATTTTTCTTTTAAATTACAGTTTCTCACCGAGAGAGTTTGATTGATTCAGGCAACATAAAAAAAATTCCCGTACAACTCAGTTGCCCAGTCACACACTGAATTTAAAAAAGCAATGAATCAAAGAGGACAGTTCATGAGCTGAATATTTGGCTGTGCTCTTCAGCAAATCCATTAAAACAATCCAGTTTGGATTACAAATGATACATAAACAAAAAGAGCAACACTATAATATCGAATATTATCTACAAATGAGCACACAGCTGAAATGCAGCTGTTTTAACTGGTTCCCCCTTGAACCAAAACCCCAGAACGCAACACTGATGCTGAAAAGAAAAAGCTGCAAGATGAAACAAATGAAGCAACACAGCTCCAATCCCACCAATACCACTCTAGTTAAATACTCAACTGCAAGTCACCTCATCCTCAGGGGTGAATGCTGGCTCATGCGGTTACATATGGAAGAGGCATGCTTTTTTTGCACAGACTCAGACTTTACAATGAACACAATTTGTTCACAAATAAGACCTCCAGTTGCTCAATTTAAGATTCCATATGCTGTTCCCGCTGATAATGAGATATTAAAGATTAGGGGATAAACCAACACGCCATTCTGATTCAAAAAGGTAAGCTTGTAAGTCCACGGAAATCCCTTTTTAATACAAGCAGAAAGGGCTTAGCATTAGCATAAGTTTGCTAGACAGTCAATAAAAATCAGAACAAGGGTCGATGAACAGAAGATTTATATTCCAGCAGGAAAATAAGAGTGTTACCGAAATCATCTGGTGACTTGTCCTGTGCTAGGAAGTTGTTCGGGTTACATGAGCACTTGGAACTGCCTGGGCAGTCCTGTGTCTATTGACAATATCACATACAGCTTCTCAGTGACACAAAGGGGCAAATTCATCCTCAGAACACAGAGCACACATATAGCAACGTGCATGATGTTGAACTACTACTTTCTTTGTGAACAAAGGGAGGAAGCATTCCAGCACCCGACAGCACATTGTCTTTATTTCCTCAATAATTTCAGTAGAGCTGCTTTTCGTTTATTCTTGAATTATGTTTGTATCTGCATTAGATACTGTAGTGATGCTCTCTGGATGTATGTCATTATGACAAGCATGAGCCTCTCCAGTCCTGTAATGACAGCAGAGCTGCCAGGAAATCATAGTGCATTCAGGACTTGGAAAAATGGAAAATCCTCACCAGTGGCAATTTAAGAGTGAGGGATGAGGGAGGTTTAATGACAGCAAAGAAAAAAAATGACATAAATGGGAGCTGGAGTATAGGAAATATGAATCACTTAGGACAAGCATAGGAAGAAAGCAATAAAAAACCAAACCAAACCAACAACAAAAAAAAAACCTCCTCAACCAACCTAACAATAAAACCCAAAACAATAAACCAGGTCTTTATCAGACAAATTTTGACCTGAGCTTGTCTTCATCAAGAATGAGCACACTGAGGGACTGGAGACTCAAGCACAGGTGAAGAAACCCAGTACTGGCACAGCTAAGAGCATGTGGATTAACTACCAGTTAATGTAGTTTTTCAAATGAAAACATCCAGGTTTCTTGGGAGAAGAGAACTTCAGGTAAAGCCTGCCAAGTATACCTAGTGATTCCACTGACAGTCCAGACTAGGCCCTCACTTTATTTATTGCTCTCTCCGTTTTCTTTAACAAATACAAATCTGAGCTCAGGCCCAGAACTGGCCGTATTCGCTTCTGGAACACAAACCAAGCCCATTCAGCTTTTCTTCCTCCACTGTGAATCACAAAAGCCTATTTCAGCTGGCTCAGTGCTTGACAACAATTAACTCTGTCAGGGGGGAATGGAGACCATATAGGTTTTCAACAAAATGCAAAACTATAACCTAAAAATAATACGCCCCTGCTTCCTGTTAAAATACTTACACACACACTTAGCATGATTTTGCAGGTGTTTCTGATTTAAGCCAGATTTGTTTGTTGTTTGCTGCTTTCCCCAGCCCTTCAGTAAGCAAAAGACCAACTAAAGGTTTTACTATGATACAAAACATAACCACCACTAAATCACAGCCAAAGCACCAGATCTGGTACTCCCCACCTTCTAAGCCCAGAAACATTGTCCCTCAGGAGGCCCCATGACACACAGGGCTCAAGTCCATCCCTGGCCAAGCCTGGAAGCACACTGCGGTCAGGAAGGGCTTGCACTGCTTCCACAGTTAATTCACATAGAGGCGGCATTTGTTTCTCCTGATACCGTAACAACTCCCAGACCCACTGCCCAGAACAAAGAGAAAAAAATTACCTTGCATCCTCAGGGAACTGCCTCCATGTGAGCTCCTTCTCACCTTCCAAGCTCTATTGGTTAACTGGGGAGCCAAGAGCACGGGAGCACTGCAATTATGGCTTGCAATTAAAAGAGATGACCAGCAGCTGGGATACACCTTGGGTAATTTCCACAGCTGGCAAATGCTAGATACACACTGACCACTGGCGGTTTTACACACCTTGCTAAGGTCGTGATGGAAACAACATTTGCATTTACCACAGATTGAAGTAACAATAACGTAGCTGAAGTCAGAGCAGCAAAAAGATGCAATGTCAGCAGTGTATGTGTCTTTTGTTCTTAACCTGACTACCCTTATGCACGGATAAAAAGTGGCCCCAGAGAAAGAATTTTACCAACTAACTGCCTATCATTTTAATATGTCATCAGTCCCACCTGAACTCTTCAAGTCAAGCTCAGAGACAGATTGGTGTTGTTCATGTTCTTTCATAAGAATGAAGAGGTTGGGGTTTCTGTTTGGTTTTCTTTTGTTTTTCAATTAAAATGTTCCCAAGACATGTCTTATTGTCATTGAAGAAAAGAGGCTGAACCATGAGGAAGTCTGCACTTTACAGGGAAGGTGATTGCTCCTCGGGTCTCTGATCCCTTCTGGCAAAAATTCCTACAGGTTCAGTAGCATTTATTAAAATGTTCTCCATTGATCCCATGAGAGCCCATCACCAGATATGCCTGAAAGCTGAGAGTGATGAGTGAGTCCTGCTGAGTGAGGGTTTATACCTTTGTCTGGATCTGAGTCACCTTCTGACAGGTTGTTCTGTATCATACCAAAAGCATCCCTGTTTATTATGCACATTCGTTGCCAGCTGGAGTTGTCTTATTGTGTTGAAAATAAGCAATAATGACATTAATGACTGGCCCTAGAACACACACTGGCAGCAGCCTTGCTATGGACATTGTTCTTTGGCACTTGACAAGTTCATTTTCAGTTGTGCAAGTAAAATAGTTGCCAGTAAAGCAAAAAAAAAAACCCCAGTAAAAAACTGACATGGGTATTACAAAGCCTATCTGAATTGTCTTTTAAGGGTGGTCCCGCCATAGGTAAGCCCATGCACACAGAGAGCTTATGGTCATATCCTTCAGAGCAAGCTCCTGCACACTGGCACACTTGGCATGTCAGCGCAATGCCAAATGTAACTTCAGCAGCCGTCTTCAGCAGTCATTCTGCCAGACACAGAGGTGGACTGGAGGTGAGAGTGGAGGTGTGGTGCTCAGCATTGCACCACCACAGGCAGCCAGAACAAAGCTGGTTTCATGCACGCGTGTGTATACAAGGCAATTTCATACGCACATACATACAAATAGATTTTGTACTACCTTGTGGGGATGAAAGGAGCCTCTTTTTGAAACCTCCTCTGCCGGATGCTACCAGGCAATATTACAGGAACTTGCTACTGGTAAAAAACCTCCTCAAACTCTTTTCAAAGGATCCATAAACTTATTCCTCCCACCATTTAACTTGTTACTAAGCAAGAGAAAAAAACCACCCACTGTAATCCAGCACAGCTCTTGCACACCCATCTGTGTATTTTGCTTATAATACTCAACACTGTTGAATTCAAACACAGGTTTAACACATAATTTACAAGTTATTCCCAGAATTGAAACAGTTGTGTAGAATTCTTGGGTTTCAGAATAGCTCCTTCATAAAAATGCCACAGTCAATCAATTAAGAAAGCTAAAAGTAATCAGTCACCCACGGTTGATTGGATTTAGCAGTTGGTGAATGCTTTTTGTTCCTGGATGAACTACACCCACTTTCAAAGCTGATTAAAAATTTTTGATGATCTCTTCCACCTGTTCAGGATGATAAACTGGCTCCAGAACTAATCAGCTCCAAAGCTAATCACCTCCAAAACCCTGGGTGAGTCAAAAGTAGCTCCTAGCAGGCTGCAGTCTGGTGTGAAGACAAAAGCAGGTGGAAAGTGAGGCAACATCTGTGTAAAAAGAGTTTCCAGACATCACTTTTTGAAGCTGATAACACTGAGGAAAGTGGTGTCCCTGGGCATGGGCAGAGGGGAGATGCTGCCTGCAAACATTCAGCAGCAGCCACTAGCTTGGGCTCCCCTCCGGGCCTCACCCAGCGCAGCAGGAACCACCAGGAAAGTGCACGTGGTGCGGAACGGCATCATCGTGGGTGAATCTTGACACAACAGCAACTGCGCTGCTGGTGCTGCTGAAAAAAATAAGAACCAGCTTATTAGGCTGCTTTCCTTCTGTGAGCGATCAGCCCAGTCAGCAACTCATTTAATGTCATGAGGGGGCTGTTTAGGTTTCCGTTTCTTTCCTCCATCTGTGGATGTAAGAGATCAAAAATAGTTGAATGATACATACATGTCCTGTCCTTTCAACAACCTTAATGGAGCACTCTGAGAGAGTCTGCAAGAATGACTAAAAAAAGGTCTCTGAGGACGTGTTGCAATCCTAACCATTTGGCCAAACAAAACCCATCTGCCGTCATAATGTGAACCTGAAAACAAAGCTGACAGAGAAGTTGAGGGACTCTACAGAAACCTTCCTGTCTGTTGTTAGATGCCATTATTTTATATTGTTAAACACGTACTTCAATTATGAATAATGGCCACATAAATAAAAGATACAGTAGACGAGAAGACCAATCTAAACGTGTTATCACTACTTCAGTCACTGCCAAAATAAATCTCAGAATATATTTTCCGGTAAAAAAAATAAATAAAAATTACCTAAAGTTTCATGTAGTTAAGGGCTAGATCCTTAAGCTGATGCAAGTCAGGGAAGCCCCAGGGAAATCAGTTCATACCACCCATGGTACCAGGTCAACTCATTTATCCTTATTCTTAGTGTCACTTTTCCTAGGCCTTTCACATCATGCTGCTACAATCAATCTAGCAGCCTCTTTAAGTGCAGAAGAACATCACTATTCCATTTTAACCTCACATTTTTTCCCAGAAGCCTTTTTTTCCAAGGGATTTTTAACCAATCTTTCAGAAAAGTGAAAGTAAATGCTCTTTAATACTAGTCACATATTGCAAATCTGCTGGCTGGAAGGTCCCAGGTAAGCTCTCAGACACAGATTAATGAGGTAAGCAGATAAACTGAGCACTCTCTTGCTTCCCTGGGGATTCTCATGCTGAATTTTTAAGAGATAAGTTTCCTGAAGATCCCATTGACACATGGCAATGAGATAGCACTGAGCTCCATAGCACTCCTGAAAGTTTGTGGCCAGAGCTTTTAAGGGATTTTTGTATTTAAACCTACTGAACTCTCTACCTCTGATGCCCACCCAGCTTCCATATGTCCAAATTTTCAGAGCATGTATGAGCTGGCCAGCCACAGTTGCTGAACAGCCTAAATGCTGATGCTGTCCCCGAGCTAATGACCTTCCCTCAGCCTTCAAATGAGCGTGAGCTCAGAGAGCACCTCCCGGGTGAGGGGACATCCACCCATCCTTTCTCTCCCTGAAGGACCCTCCTGTACCTTTGGCCCTGCTCAGGGTTACAGAAAGCCCAGGTAGCAAGATAACTTCAGTGAAAGCCACCATCCCAGTGATGGTTTATTGTGAGAGGACTGCTTGTGAAGGCCACGAGAGGCAGGAAGGAAGAAGGGCCTGCAAGGGCAGAACCTGCCTTGGGCAGATCTCACGCAGACTGGCTTAGGATGAGGTTTGCAGCAGGCTCCAACGTGAAAAGCATTAGAGCAGCACAGCAGGTCCCTCCATAGCTTTCCAACCTTTCTCAGCTTACACAGCTTCTTGCTGTAATGGCTGGCTTCTGAAAAATTCCCCCTCCCCCAGTGATTATGATGGAGATGTTTTGGGAGCTTCATCAGCAAGACACTTAATGCAAGGCTGAAAATCCAACTGCAAAGCGGGAGCTCATTACATGAGCTGCTGCACCCCTCGGCTAAGCAGCTCCAAAGCATCATTAAAAAGTTGGCAGTAAGCACCTACCTGCACCTGTAGTTGCCTAACAGCCCTGGACTGCCCGGCCCTGAGATCTTAGTTATTGACCCCAGGGGAGGCAGGTTACCTTGGCAGAAATGGGAGGAGAGCAGGGTTCCTTATGGTGGTTTTGTTCTGCTGACCAGCACTTCTTTTGTATTTTAAAAACAGTCTTCAAAAACTGAATGCCAAAATGCCTCAGCCCATTTAATTCATTACATGAGTTTATGGAACAGAATCATGAGTAAATTCAAGAACACTATAAAAACAAGGATTTCATTATCTTTTGTTGGTCTGGTTACAGGCTAGTAATCCACAGCAGATTACTGGAATATAATTGCTCTCTCTATATATGTGTATAAAAGTAAGTTAATGTAGCTACTATCTCCATCCACCCATGGAAAATACATTTTACTAAGCTGATTGGAATAGAATGTTTTAGGTTTTGTTTTTATTTTTGTGGAAAAAGTCTACATATTCATGTAACTTTCTCAGAGGCTCCTGTAAACAAAGAATTATGTTCAGGGGCACTGCCAGAAATAAGATATGTCAGAGGTCTGCAACCCATTCTATAGAGAATCAGTCAATGGCCCAAGGGTACTTCCTTGCAAGGGAAAGGGTAAAATAACTGAGGTCAAGGCCTCAAATGCAGCTCTAGTTTTAATCAAGTTGTTGATTTAGAGCATAACATGCTTTTATTTTTTTTCTTCCCAATTGTCAAAAACCATTTTGTTTTTCTTGACCTGTCTACAACAGTCCCAAGGTCTCTAGATAAGCCATGTCTGTTCTTTGCACTACTCCATGCACAGCTCATGGGCAGCTATGTGCATTGCCTCTGAGAATCAAATATATAGGCTTTGTATGTAAATAGAATCGCTTGCCTCATACTAGTATATAAA